>NC_092088.1:88048074-88077590 GCF_045679555.1 Salvelinus alpinus | reverse complement strand
CAGAGATGTTCGATCGGGTTCACGTCCGGGCTCTGGCTGGGCCACTCAAGGACATTCAGAGACTTGTCCCGATACCACTCCTGCATTGTCTTGGCTGTGTGCTTAGGGTCGTTGTCCTGTTGGAAGGTGAACCTTTGCCCCAGTCTGAGGTGCTAAACGCTCGGGAGGAGGTTTTCATCAAGAATCTCTCTGGTCTTTGCTCCGTTCATCTTTCCCTCGATCCTGACTAGTCTCCCAAAAAATCCCCACAGCATGATGATGCCAACACCATGCTTCACCGTAGGAATGGTGCCAGGTTTCCTATAGAAGTGACGCTTGGCATTCAGGCCAAAGAGATCAATCTTGGTTTCATCAGACCAGAGAATCTTGTTTCTCATGGTCTGCGAGTCTTAGGTGCGTTTTGGCTAAATCCAAGTGGGATGTCATGTGCCTTTTACCAAGGAGTGGCTTCCGTCTGGCCACTTTACCAAAGGCCTGATTGGTGGAGTGCTGCAGAGATGGTTGTCCTTCTGGAAGGTTCTCCCATCTCCACAGAGGAACTCTAGAGCTCTATCAGACTGACCATCGGGTTCTTGGTCACCTCCCTGACCAAAGCCCTTTGCGCAGATTGCTCAGTTCGGCCGGGCAGCCAGCTCTAGGAAGAGTCTTGGTGCTTACAAACTTCTTCCATTTAAGATTGACGGAGGCCACTGTGTTCTTGGGGACCTTCAACGCTGCAGAATTGTTTTGCACCCGTTACTGAAATGCTTGTTCCTAAAATGAACTGTTGGTTATCCTAACCCTGGCTGGATTCCAATAGGAATTACACATCACTTTACAAAACAGCATAATCTGACTTGCAGGTAGGATTGCAAAATTCTGCGAAATTTCCCATGTCGGAAGATCCCTGGAAATCATTTTAAGTAACTGTACTCAGATAACCTAAGTGCATTGGGTTTCCTGAAAAGTTTTGAGTAACATAACATTGGGGTTCACAGTGTCCGTTGGTCACCCTGCATCACTGTCTCCTAATGAAGTGGTGACCTTGCCTCCTCCTAGTGAGGTCAGTCAGTGTCATGGTGCATTCCCAGCTGTTGCATCCTTTAGACTGTCCACACACCATGAGGCCCTAGCTACCACAAGGCCACCAGGGGCCAACAACCTGCCTGGGGCTAACTAACACACATACTATGAGGGCCCGCTCCGAAGCCACCAGGGGCAAACAGCCTGCCTGGGTCTAGCTTACACACAAAGGCATGTCCACACACACCTTGAGGGCCTGCTCCGAAGCCACCAGGGTCCACTAAAACACAAAGGCATGTCACTACTACTGACATGGCCCAGGTACCTGAGATGTACACACACACACCATCACTATGATCAGGAATAGTATCGTGGGGAGGAAGGCTTTAGGGTGGGTGAAAAGTAAAGTGCTGTGTTGGCTGTTGGGAATTCCTCTAAAATAAGTTGGTATTACTGCTCTTTACTTGGGTACATGTATCTGTTCAATACCTAAATAAGGGGCTGAGTGCCCCTCTTTGCCACATACCATCGCCCTTACATCCTTGCACCTCTCGGCATACCAACGCCCTGAAGGAGTTTCCGATCAGCTCAACCTACGTCCACAAAAAGGAGGGAAGGTCATTAAAACTTGACTTTTGCAAAATGGCTGACCATCCTACTCTGTGTATTTCTGTTGGGTTGTGAGGCTATGCAGATGGCTGCTTTTCACTTCCGCTCTTGCCTTCCTTCATGAAAGAGAAGAATAGCCCTATTCTACTTCAGTACAATTTGGCTGAGTTGGGGAGAACAATTTGAAAGCTTGTAAGGAGCTCTCCCCAACCAGACATCGGCATTTGGGACAGAGAGAGAGGAGGCAGGGGTCGGAAAATGTTGGCGAACAAAAAAGGAATGTTTCTGCATTCCTCTTTTTCCGTCTGAATGTTTAAACTGGATATTGGGTTGGCCTTCTGCTTGGATACAGAGTGATCTGTGTGAGAGGAATGCAGAGAGACAAAGTCCCAAAATTCGTTACGCTTCACACAGAATAGCTTTTTTTTACAGACTATTACACACCATAGGGCCTATCCTGATACAGGAAAAGTACAATTGAAAATGTTAATTTAAGCCCGTCCTTCTCTGCATAACGTTGGAAAGGTCACAAAACAAAGCAGCAGCTATTGTACTAAAAGCTATGTCTATCAACTCAGTATGAGGGTAAACATATTATTCCTACACAACCTCAAACTACACCACATGTGAGATCTCAAATCTCAGCCCCAGTAGCAGTAGCAGCAGCCATACAGCCCCAGTCCAGCCCCAGTAGCAGCAGCCATACAGCCCCAGTCCAGCCCCAGTAGCAGCAGCCATACAGCCCCAGTCCAGCCCCAGTAGCAGCAGCCATACAGCCCCAGTCCAGCCCCAGTAGCAGCAGCCATACAGCCCCAGTCCAGCCCCAGTAACAGCAGCCATACAGCCCCGGTCCAGCCCCAGTAGCAACAGCCATACAGCCCCAGTCCAGCCCCAGTAGCAGCAGCCATACAGCCCCAGTCCCGCCCCGACAGCAGCAGCCATACAGCCCTAGTCCAGCCCCAGTAGCAGTAGCAGCAGCCATACAGCCCCAGTCCCGCCCCGACAGCAACAGCCATACAGCCCTAGTCCAGCCCCAGTAGCAGTAGCAGCAGCCATACAGCCCTAGTCCAGCCCCAGTAGCAGTAGCAGCAGCCATACAGCCCCGGTCCAGCCCCAGTAGCAGTAGCAGCAGCCATACAGCCCCAGTCCAGCCCCAGTAGCAACAGCCATACAGCCCCAGTCCAGCCCCAGTAGCAGCAGCCATACAGCCCCAGTCCAGCCCCAGTAGCAACAGCCATACAGCCCCAGTCCAGCCCCAGTAGCAGCAGCCATACAGCCCCGGTCCAGCCCCAGTAGCAGCAGCCATACAGCCCCAGTCCAGCCCCAGTAGCAGCAGCCATACAGCCCCGGTCCAGCCCCAGTAGCAGCAGCCATACAGCCCCAGTCCCACCCCGACAGCAGCAGCCATACAGCCCCGGTCCAGCCCCAGTAGCAGCAGCCATACAGCCCCAGTCCCGCCCCGACAGCAGCAGCCATACAGCCCTAGTCCAGCCCCGACAGCCCCAGTCCACCCCTGACAGCCCCAGTCCAGCCCCAGTAGCAGCAGCCATACAGCACCAGTCCAGCCACGACAGCAGCAGCCATACAGCCCCAGCCCCAGTTCAGCCCAACTTCTGATAGACACCTCAATGTATGGATGGACATGGGCTGACTCTCTCTGGCTTTAAAGTGGATAGAGGGAAATTAGCAAATTGAACACTTAATTAACAAGCAATTGACACATGGGGGAGCAGAGCGAGAGAGAGAGAGACAGAGACAGAGACAGAGACAGACAGAGAGACAGAGAGAGAAAGAGAGAGAGAGAGAGACAGAGAGAGAGAGAGACAGAGAGGGAGAGAGGGGCAGAGAGAGAGAGAGAGACAGAGAGACAGAGAAAGAGAGAGAGAGAAAGAGACAGAGAGAGACAGAGAGAGAGAGAGGGGCAGAGAGAGAGAGAGAGCTAGACAGAGACAGAGAAAAAAATAATAGTGTTTCCTCATGACGAAGTCGGAAGATATTCTTCTGACTGACAATGACTTCCATGATTATGAGTCACAATACAAACATCAGATCAGGGTATTCTAGAACCCTGACTCATTGTCCTTATGCCAAATGCACCCTATTCCCTCTTTGGTGTACTACTTTTGACCAGGGCCCATTGGGCACACACTATATGTCAAATACTGTAAATCTACAGAACCAGTCAACAGTATGAACACACCTACTCATTCAAATGTTTGTCTTCATTTGTACTATTTTCTACATTGTACAGTAATAGTGAAAACATCAACACTATGAAATAACACATATGAAATCATGTAGTAACCAAAAAAGTACTGAACAAATCAAAATATATTTTGTATTTTAGATTCTTTAAAGTAGCCACCCTTTGTCCCTCTTAATTGGGTTGAGGTTGGATGATTGTGGAGGCCAGATCATCTGATGCAGCACTCCATCACTTTCATTCTTGGTCATATAGCCCTTACACAGCCAATAGGTGTGTTTTTGGGACATTGTCCTGTTGAAAAACAAATGATAGTCCCACTAAGCACAAACCAGTTGGGATGGCATATCGCTGCAGAATATTGTGGTAGCCATGCTTGTTAAATGTAACCAATCACTGACAGTTTCCCCAGCAAAGCACCCCCACACCATCACACCTCCTCCTCCATGCTTCACAGTGGGAACCACACATGCGGAGATCATCCCTTCACCTACTTAGTGTCTCAAAAAGTCAAAAATCTCAAATTTGGACTCATCAGACCAAAGGACAGATTTCCATCGGTCTAATGTCCATTGCTCGTGTCTCTGGGCCCAAGCAAGTTTCCTCTTCTTATTGGTATCCTTTAGTAGTAGTTTCTTTGCAGCAATTCGACCATGAAGCCCTGATTCACACAGTTTCCTCTGAACAGTTGATGTTGAGATGTGTGTTACTTTAACTCTGTGAAGTATGTATTTGGGCTGCAATCTGAGGTGCAGTTAACTCTGATGAACTTTTCCTCTGCAGCAGAGGTAACTCTGGGTCTTCCTTTCCTGTGGCGTTCCTCATAAGAGCCAGTTTCATCATAGCGCTTGATGGTTTTTGTGACTGCAAAGTTCTTGACATTTTCCGCATTGACTGATCTTCATGTCTTAAAGTAATGATGGACTGTTGTTTCTCTTTGCTTATTTGAGCTGTTCTTGTCATAATATGGACTTGGTCTTTTATCAAATAGGGCTATCTTTTGAATACCACCCCTACCTTGTCATAACACAACTGATTGGCTCAATCACATTATGAAAGAAAGAAATTCCACAAATTAACAAGGCACACCTATTAATTGAAATGCATTCCAGGTGACTATCTGATGAAGCTGGTTGAGAGAATGCCAAGAGTGTGCAAAGCTGTCATCAAGGCAAAGGGTGGCTACTTTGAAGAATCTCAACTATAAAATATATTTTGATTTGTTTAACACTGTTTTGCTTACTACATGATTACATGTGTGTTCTTTCATAGTTCTGATGTCTTCACTATTATTCTACAATGTAGAACATATAAAAAATTAAGAAAAACCCTTGAATGATTAGGTGTGTCCGAACTTTTGACTGGTACTGTATATGTGCACTATAAAGGGAATAGGGTGCCATTTGGGACTCAGACTTTCACTTGCCCCGCCTCGTTCCTTCATGATGTGCCGTCACAAAGCAGTTTTCATAAATTTGGGGTAAAATGTCTGTGTTCCGCGACCACCCCCATGCATGGTTTGATCCTACTGAGTCAAGCACAGGGAATCATAAAACTGCTTGTTTGTCCAGAAATGACCACAGCCATTATGTCAACTCATACAAAAGTGTGTTTAATATTGAAGGGAGATATTAAATATTATTGTATTGTATTTCCACAAAACATCATACAAGAAGAGAGTGTGGGCAAAATGTGGAGGTGTCTGTAAAACGACTAAATAGTTTGATATGGGGAAAGCATGTTTTCACACAGCCATCCAAGAGATAAAACATACTGAAGTTGACCACTGTATCACTCCTTCGTTCTGAATACCACTCTTCAGATATATGTAGCTACATCAGAAGCCTGGCAGAGAGAGCCAGAGCCAATCCTCTGTCTCTTTAGCGCTCTGCTAAGCAATGACTAATTTCTTCCATAGCTGGCCCAGACCCAGGCTGGGATTAAAACATTAACAACTATATTACTCCACACTGTAACCCACCACACCACACATCATTCAACAGCACTGCGGTGTACTGCCACATACTGACCTATGGGTGCGCTGTCCTATTCTAAATCACATTAATTGTGAGCGCTTCATACCCAAAGAAGCAAGCAGGGTTCATGTTTCTCAGCATGGCACTCTGTAAATATCAACAATAATGCAGTAGAGCCTTTGACTCCAAGACAGCTGATCCGAATGGGCCCTTATTCACAAAACTTTACCATAGTGCTGAATTCACTTTTCCACAGCGCCAAATTCACTTCTCTTTTGAGAACTATTCCCTCATAACAAAGAGTTGTTTCCAAAACAGACTATGTCAGAGAGAGGCCTGTGATGTTGCTACAGTATGTGTTTTGGGGACAGATGACCGGAGAGACCATGGCTGGATACCTGGTGCTCCGTTGTGGCTCTGTGCCCAGCCTGGCAAGTACGCCCAGCCTGGCAAGTACGCCCAGCCTGGCAAGTACGCCCAGCCTGGCAAGTACACTCCAGCCCTCTCCTCTCCTCCGCTCTGCTGCGTCCACACACACAGTGGCTCCAGTGGAATGTGATGACCGTGTGCTGGACAAAGCTCTGCATTCATATCCTCGTGTTCCACGTCCCACTCCTCTCTGGCAGCCTGGTCACTGCCAGGCAGAGAACTAGGCTAGGGGGACACAGTCAGTCCACCCTGACCCTGACTCTGACCCTGGTCCACATGTGCCTGCCTACACACACCCCTGCACTAGATCCAGCGTAAGCCACCCTGCCTCCCTACCTCCCCTCTCATTCATCTTCTTCCCCTTTCACCTTTGCTCCCTTACCTCGCCCATCTTCAGACTAATCCAGCTCTAAGTGTTTTAATGCCATTTCAGTGAGGAGCGAGGGTGAGGGAGGGAGTGGGGGAGGGTGAGGGAAACTGATGAATGTATTATGCACCATGCCTCACTTAAGAATGGAAGGTTATGCTTCAGGGATTGATCAGTGAGCTGGAGATCATTTAGGATGATTAGTGTTATGGGAGGGCGAAGAAGAATGCAAGAAGGTGGTGTGTGTGTGTGTGTCCACAAGGGAAAATATCCAACATCCCCATGTGGACAAAGTTTAGGATTAGTGTTACAATTAGGGTTAGACTTAGGGTTAGGGTAAGGGTTAAGGTTAGGGAAATAGGATTTTGAATGGAAATCAATCCCACGAGGATAGAAAAACAAAATGTGTGTGTGCACACAGTAGTGGCATCTGGAATGAAACCGCTGAATAAGCACCATTCCAGATGTGGGGTTGTGACTGGTAGGAATAGGGCTGGAGATGGTAGGACTAGGGCTGGGGCTGGTAGGACTAGGGCTGGGGCTGGTAGGACTAGGGCTGGGGTAGGTAGGACTAGGATTGGGGCTGGTAAGACTAGGGCTGGGGATGGTAGGACTAGGGCTGGGGATGGTAGGACTGGGGCTGGGGCTGGTAGGAATAGGGCTGGGGCTGGTAGGACTAGGGCTGGGGCTGGTAGGAATAGGGCTGGGGATGGTAGGACTAGGGCTGGGGCTGGTAGGACTAGGGCTGGGGTAGGTAGGAATAGGGCTGGGGTAGGTAGGAGTAGGGCTGGGGATGGTAGGACTAGGGCTGGGGCTGGTAGGACTAGGGCTGGGGTAGGTAGGAATAGGGCTGGGGTAGGTAGGACTAGGATTGGGGCTGGTAAGACTAGGGCTGGGGATGGTAGGACTAGGGCTGGGGATGGTAGGACTGGGGCTGGGGCTGGTAGGAATAGGGCTGGGGCTGGTAGGACTAGGGCTGGGGCTGGTAGGAATAGGGCTGGGGCTGGTAGGACTAGGGCTGGGGCTGGTAGGACTAGGGCTGGGGTAGGTAGGAATAGGGCTGGGGTAGGTAGGAGTAGGGCTGGGGATGGTAGGACTAGGGCTGGGGCTGGTAGGAATAGGGCTGGGGCTGGTAAGACTAGGGCTGGGGCTGGTAGGACTAGGGCTGGGGATGGTAGGACTAGGGCTGGGATAGGTAGGAGTAGGGCTGGGGATGGTAGGACTAGGGCTGGGGTAGGTAGGAGTAGGGCTGTTAGGAATAGGGCTGGGGCTGGTAGGACTAGGGCTGGGGCTGGTAGGACTAGGGCTGGGGATGGTAGGACTAGGGCTGGGATAGGTAGGAGTAGGGCTGGGGCTGGTAGGACTAGGGCTGGGGATGGTAGGACTAGGGCTGGGGTAGGTAGGAATAGGGCTGGGGTAGGTAGGAGTAGGGCTGGGGATGGTAGGACTAGGGCTGGGGATGGTAGGAATAGGGCTGGGGCTGGTAAGACTAGGGCTGGGGCTGGTAGGACTAGGGCTGGGGATGGTAGGACTAGGGCTGGGATAGGTAGGAGTAGGGCTGGGGCTGGTAGGACTAGGGCTGGGGTAGGTAGGAGTAGGGCTGGTAGGAATAGGGCTGGGGCTGGTAGGACTAGGGCTGGGGCTGGTAGGACTAGGGCTGGGGCTGGTAGGAATAGGGCTGGGGCTGGTAGGACTAGGGCTGGGGTAGGTAGGAGTAGGGCTGGTAGAACTAGGGCTGGGGATGGTAGGACTATGGCTGGTAGGACTAGGGCTGGGGCTGGTAGGACTAGGGCTGGGGATGGTAGGACTGGGGCTGGGGCTGGTAGGAATAGGGCTGGGGTTGGTAGGACTAGGGCTGGGGCTGGTAGGAATAGGGCTGGGTTAGGTAGGACTAAGGCTGGGGCTGGTAGGACTAGGGATGGGGTAGGTAGGAGTAGGGCTGGTAGAACTAGGGCTGGGGCTGGTAGGAATAGGGCTGGGGATGGTAGGAGTAGGGCTGGGGATGGTAGGACTAGGGCTGGGGTAGGTAGGAGTAGGGCTGGGGTAGGTAGGAGTAGGGCTGGTAGAACTAGGGCTGGGGCTGGTAGGAATAGGGCTGGGGCTGGTAGGAGTAGGGCTGGGGCTGGTAGGACTAGGGCTGGGGTAGGTAGGATTAGGGCTGGGGATGGTAGGACTAGGGCTGGGGTAGGTAGGAGTAGGGCTGGGGCTGGTAGGACTAGGGCTTGGGCTGGTAGGAATAGGGCTGGGGCTGGTAGGAATAGGGCTGGGGATGGTAGGAATAGGGCTGGGGCTGGTAGGACTAGGGCTGGGGTAGGTAGGAGTAGGGCTGGGGTAGGTAGGAGTAGGGCTGGGGATGGTAGGACTAGGGCTGGGGCTGGTAGGAATAGGGCTGTGGCTGGTAGGAATAGGGCTGGGGATGGTAGTAATAGGGCTGGGGCTGGTAGGACTAGGGCTGGGGCTGGTAGGACTAGGGCTGGGGATGGTAGGAATAGGGCTGGGGATGGTAGGAATAGGGCTGGGGCTTGTAGGACTAGGGCTGGGGATGGTAGGAATAGGGCTGGGGTAGGTAGGAGTAGGGCTGGTAGAACTAGTGCTGGGGTAGGTAGGAATAGGGCTGGGGATGGTAGGAATAGGGCTGGGGATGGTAGGACTAGAGCTGTGGCTGGTAGGACTAGGGCTGGGGTAGGTAGGAGTATGGCTGGTAGAACTAGGGCTGGGGTAGGTAGGAGTAGGGCTGGGGCTGGTAGGACTAGGGCTGGGGTAGTTAGGAGTAGGGCTGGGGCTGGTAGGACTAGGGCTGGGGTAGGTAGGAGTAGGGCTGGTAGGACTAGGGCTGGGGTAGTTAGTAGTAGGGCTGAGGCTGGTAGGACTAGGGCTGGGGTAGGTAGGAGTAGGGCTGGTAGGACTAGGGCTGTGGCTGGTAGAACTAGGGCTGGGGTAGGTAGGAGTAGGGCTGGGGCTGGTAGTAGTAGGGCTGGGGCTGTGGTTGATAGGGCTGTGGCTGGTAGGAGTAGTGCTGGGGCTGGTAGGGCTGGGGCTGGTAGGACTAGGGCTGGGGTAGGTAGGAGTAGGGCTGGTAGGACTACGGATGTGGTTGTGGCTGGTAGGACTAGGGCTGTGGCTGGTAGGACTAGGGCTGTGGCTGATAGGGCTGGGGCTGGTAGAAGTAGGACTAGGGCTGGTAGGATTAAGGCTGTGGCGGTCATGACATTTTGCCTCAAGATAATTGATCGTTAATTAACTTGAACACGTTTTGCATCTCATAGCTTCCACGCATAGCCTAAAAGACACTGATAATAAGCCACTACATAATAATGGTGCCGGAGGGGATGGCTGCCGTTTTACAGGCTCCTAACCAACTGTGCTATCTTGTTTTTTTTTTCGCATTGTTTATAACTAATTTTGTACATAATGTTGCTGCTACCGTCTCTTATGACCGAAAAGAGCTTATGGACATCACACACAGCAATTACTCACCTCCAACTGGACAAAGATTGTTTCTTTAAACCTGTCTGCTCCAGTCCCCTGTCTCCTCCTGCAGCAGCTCCTACACCCCCTCGGCTCATCAATGACCATCTTGCCTATACCGTCAAGCGGCTTCTGGACGTGCACCGTCGGGGTCGAGGCTGGCAGTACCTGGTGGACTGGGAAGGATACGGGCCTGAGGAGCGGTGCTGGATGCACCGCAGTCACATTCTGGACCCCTCCCTCTTACGGGATTTCTATTTCTCACACCTAGATAAGCCTGGTCGGGCGCCACTGTCACATCTGCTCCTGCAACGCCCTCTTCTGCTCATCCTGTGTCTCCTTGACCTGCCACCACTCCCCCAGTACTCTCTCCCTCTCCCTCTCCCTCTCCCTCTCCCTCTCCCTCTCCCTCTCCCTCTCCCTCTCCCTCTCTCTCTCTATCTGTGTGTGTGTGAGATTGTGTGGGCGGAGACAGGTGTGCTGGAGTCAGAGCAGATCTCCAACAGCTGCAATCTGTTCGATAATCAAGACCTCTACAAATACTCAGCCCTGCCACTTCCACGCTGCCAGATCGTAATCTCTGCCCGCTCTGACTCTGGTCCCTGTCTCCTGTTCCACGTCTCGTCATCCTGCTACTCTGTCCTGGATTCCCCACTCTACTACTCCCTTGGATTCCCCTCCGGACCTGCTTACCCTGTCGAAACCCCTCCCGCCCCAGCCTCAGCCTCCGCACCTGGTTTCCAGCAACCCGCCCGAGCTTCCCCTGACCCGCACTCCATCTCCCCCCTGGGGTTCAATAAATACCTTGGTTACTTCATCCCAGTCTCCTCGTTTGAGTCTGCTCTTGAGTTCCCCTGTTCCACTCCACGTAAAATAATAAGTCAAGGCGTCTGAATACTTTACGAATGCACTGTATAGGCCCATGGGCTAGACTACATAAGGTGTGTAACTATGATTTGAAAAAATATAAATAAATCGCTCAAAAAAGGCATGCGCTGTTTCTTGCCTTACTACACACGCTGGGTATCATTCACAAGTGATAATACATCTTTCTCAAGTGATATGCTAATATTGTCACCCACCAGACTATTCTTAATTTAATGTTGTCTTTACATATACTAAATAATACATATGTGATATTAGTTTGGATTCAGAATGGACCATTATCATGCACCTATCTCGGAACAGGGGCATGGGAAATAAATCCATTTCATCTATGCACTTAAATTGCGAATGGAGGATATTTTTCCCATGGTTCTTTTTCATGCCAGTCAGGCAGGTTATACTCCTGTTGTAAAGAGAAGCAATGTGCTTACAGTTTTTCTTTTACATTCGCTAGGACCCATTTCTCAATACTTAGGTCACAGTGAGCACAACAACAGTCTATGTGGGCTAAACTTTGGAAAATGTTTCATTGCTTTGGCATAAAATGCATTCAATGACTACATCTTTCAAATTTCATGAATTCGTTTCTCACTCAGACACAACCACCACCAAACATGTTTACATATTCTTGTCAAAACATTTAAATTTGAGTTCAAAATCTAACAAAACACAAAATGAATAAGACAGCAATTTGCTACATTTCTACAGTAATACCGTATTGAAATATATTCCAAATCTAAAAATGAAATACTATCAAAACAATTAGACCAACCACAGCTGATTCCCATTGTAGCTGAACACCTACCCAGGTGTCAGTCTTTCAATTTCATTACCATCTATACAGAAGGGGACATCTTAGGAATAATGCTGTACTGTAATGTAAACATGGACCCAGCCAGAAATAGAGAAGTGGACCCAGCCAGAGATAGAGAAGTGGACCCAGCCAGAGATAGAGAAGTGGACCCAGCCAGAGATAGAGAAGTGGACCCAGCCAGAGATAGAGAAGTGGACCCAGCCAGAGATAGAGAAGTGGACCCAGCCAGAGAGAGAGAAGTGGACCCAGCCAGAGATAGAGAAGTGGACCCAGCCAGAGATAGAGAAGTGGACCCAGCCAGAGATAGAGAAGTGGACCCAGCCAGAGATAGAGAAGTGGACCCAGCCAGAGAGAGAGAGAAGTGGACCCAGCCAGAGAGAGAGAAGTGGACCCAGCCAGAGATAGAGAAGTGGACCCAGCCAGAGAGAGAGAAGTGGACCCAGCCAGAGATAGAGAAGTGGCTGACAGAGGAAGAAGATTGCCAGGGAGGAACCACGCATGCCAAAAGATTCTTTCCTGGTGTATTGCACAAGATGACACAAGATATGATGTGGATGAGAACCTGTGGCCAAATGCAGTAGACAGGGTTGACTAGCATTGCTACTGTATCTGTATCGGTAGATGGTGTATATACAAATTCTTGTATTTTGGAATCACTCAATGCCAAAAAATGTCATAAAACAATATAAAGCATATTGCATCATGTCTGATTCATTCCTGTAACATATACTGCAGTAAATTCTAAACAGTAGAGAGGTGTCATTCTTGTTTTTGTAAATACATTTTACGAAAGAAAACATTGTGTAATGGTTTTTTAAGTCATTGTTTTTTGAGTGACAAAGTGTGCTTGTTGTATGACAACCTTTGCTAGTGTTATGGAAGAATGAGTTGATTTGAGACATGTATGAAGTGTTTTGGTAGTTTTAGTGCATTTTGAATGTGAAATTAACTGCTGGGCCAAGCTGAAAGTTGCTTAGGAGAACTGTGTGAAGAGTTTTGAAAAAGTGACCTAAGTATTGAGAAATGGGTCCTAGCGATTGAAGAAAACGTAATATTAAGACAGTTGAGAAATAAATATAGTAGGCCTAGCCTATAGAAACCTGATGGGATCCTCCTCTTTTTAATAGAGGCCATCAAAACTCTGTTGTTTTCTCACACAATTGCATAGCCTACAGAAATGTTGTGCAACATGAGCTCATGGCCTCTCATGAA
Organism: Salvelinus alpinus; assembly: GCF_045679555.1. NCBI lineage: Eukaryota > Metazoa > Chordata > Actinopteri > Salmoniformes > Salmonidae > Salvelinus > Salvelinus alpinus. Next base: position 88,064,625 of record NC_092088.1, on the reverse strand, counting down.
GTGTTTAAATTCATTTTTGATTACATTTGCATTGATGTCAGAGTGATTAGAGGGACAATAGAGAGCTGATCACCAGGCAGTTAGAATATTTGGTAGGCTACTAATGACCATCATCAGCATCAGAGCTTGGAGAAGCATAGATACCATGACTAAAGAGTCATGTGGAATTTGACTGGGATCATGACCGCTGGTGTGGCAGTAATATGTTCACCGTAACAGCCCTATCCAGATGTATTAATTTATCAAAAGAAAAGGTGTCTGTTGATGTGCCTCTCTCTGTCTTCTTCTCCCTTAAACCTCCCTTAAACCATCTCTAACTGGCAGATCTATCTCAGTGTCTGGCTGACTGACTACAAATGAATGGGGAAAAGTTTGGGTGTGAGTGATGTCCTCTTCCTGAGGAGGAAGGAAGGAAGTAGGAGGATAATGATTTGCACACCAAAGAGACCAGGCAGGTGCCAAGACCTGGAGTTGATTATCCTATCTTCCCCGGGCCACCACCTAATTACACAAACCATTTCTGTCATATTAAAGGGGCACTGAAAGATTTAACTGTGGGGTTAGTGAGAGGTCTCCTAAGGCCTGCACCAAACACACAATACATGGAAGTAAGGACATCTTTAAGGTGGTTATAGAATAAAATTAAATGTACCACTTTAGTCTAACATCTCAAGTCATAATACTACCAAGTCTCTCTGGTAAGACTGGAAAAATGGTGACGTATATGAAGCTGGAGCGCTGACTCTGGACCATACAGTATAAACAAACACCATACAGTGTGTGGTGTGTTTATTGGAATATATTTCTGTCATGTAAGACTGCATGATATTACTAGGCAGTGTCAGAGGACAGCCCCAAAGAATTGGCAACGTCTCCAGTCACCCAAGTCATAGACTGTCCCCTCTGCTACCGCACGGCAAGTGGTACCAGAGCGTCAAGTCTATTTGTCCAAAAGGCTCCTTAACAGCTTCAACCCTCAAGCCATAAGACTGCTGAACAATTAATCAAATGGCCACCTGGACTATTTACATTGACCCCCCCCTTTGTTTTTACACTGCTGCTACTCACTGTTTATTATCTATGCATAGTCACTTTACCCCTACCTACATGTACAAATTACCTCGACTAACCTGTACCCCCGCACATTGACTCAGTACCAGTACCCCCTGTATATAGCCTCGCTATTGATATTTTATTAACTCTTTCTTGAACTGCATTGTTGGTTAAGGGCTTGTATGTAAATTTCACGTTAAGGTTTACACCTGTTATATTCGGCGCATGTGACAAATAAAGTTTGATTTGATTTGTATGGAAAGTGCCATGTATGTGAAATGTATTTAAAATAAATCAATAATACTTTTTCTATTGTTTAATGTATGTGTTGAAACTGTCACAAAAACATACACTGATGTCTCTCTGCTGTCTGTCTGCTGTCTGTCTGCTCTGCTCTACTTCCCCTGATCTGATGTAGAGCCGAGCATCCCGTTATGTCCCGCTGTGTAATATAATAGAACCACAAACTTTTAGCCTCCAAGGCTTTTTCCTCCAGGCCCTCCAAAAGACACCAACATCACATGGAGGCAAAAACACTAAGATGCAACCACACATGAACTGCCATGAAGTCACACAGACACACACGTGCCATAGTGTCTCACATAACACAGATGTCTCTCTTGTGTTTAGCATCATGAAGAGACATGGGAAATATGGATATTGTGTTTGTAACCGACCTGATAGACAATGGAAACCAAAGAGACAAGATTTACAACATTCTTTGTATGTCTCTTAATAATAAGTTCTCACAAAACCCTCTGCAGTAGACCAGCAGTTAAAACATAACCATACCAGAGGACTGTGGTCACCAAATACCATCACCCACTTATCTAATCAAGGTAATTTCACAATATAGCTGGGCTGTTGCTAGCGGGCAGACCATCCCTGATGGTTACAGCATACTGAGAAAAAATACCCAATGGATATGATTGTCCCTCTGTTTACAGAACAAAGTCAGACTAAGGCTCTTACAGTATAGTACCCAGGGTACAGTATCTTGTCACGCCCTGACCTTAGAGAGCCTTTTTATTTCTCTATTTGGTCAAGTCAGGGTGTGATTTGGGTGGGCAGTCTATGTTTTCTGTTTCTTTGTTTTTGGCCGAGTGTGGTTCCCAATCAGAGGCAGCTGTCTATCGTTGTCTCTGATTGGGGATCATACTTAGGCAGCCCTTTTTCCCACCATTAGGTTGTGGGATCTTGTTTTCTGTTTAGTGTTTCTACCTGACAGAACTGTGCGCTTTCGTTTTCATGTTTGTTATTTTGTTTGAGTGTTTTTGAAATAAAAGAATCATGAACACTTACCACGCTGTGCCTTGGTCCACTCCTCATACCACCAACGAGAGCTGTTACATATCTTTCTTCATATGAGTAAGTTATTTCTGATGCTCTTATACAATAGTGGGGTGGCAAGTTGCCTAGTGGTTAGTGTTAGGCCAGTAACCGAAAGGTTGCTATATCTAATCCCTAAGTTGACAAGGTAAAAATCTGTCTTTCTGCCCCTGAACAAGGTAGTTAACCCACTGTTCCTAGGCTGTCAATGTAAATAAGAATTTTTTCTTAACTGACTTGCCTAGTTAAATAAACAATAGTTTCTATGTCAAAGGTTGTTATATTTATATTTCAGTCTTCTGTGATGTATATAAAGTGTAATACCGGGATGCAAACTCAAAAATGTGATACATTTTAACTCTATATATATGACAATGGTGTCATCTTTTTTGTAAGCCCATAACCATGTGTGTGAGGTGTTTCATTTTGTTTCAAAGTAGATTTGTGTAAGACTACTAAGAATCACTCTGTGTGACCCTGATTTAGCCCACTGCAGTAAAAGCTTAACACAGTGTGGACCTTAATATACCCTGTAACAGTGTACATTTAACCCTGTGTTGATTTTGCTGTGTACATAGGGAATAGGGTGCCATTTTAAGACACAGTTTGTCCTCAGATGAGCCCAGAGAGGCCCTCTAACTTCCCCTGCAGGGCCACACCATCTGCTTGGCAGGGGAGCTCTGATAGTGTCATCAGATTTACCAGCTCACTTCCCTCCTGTTCTCCTTCCAGGTGTGACAGCATTCTTTTAAAGGCAGCCCCATGCACAATTCATGAGAGTAGATTGATTTCCTTACAAAGGTGGGAGGGTCCAGGTCAACTGATATGTAGGTGTTGGTCTGAGGGAGCTCTGATAGTCAGCCACTCATATAGCCAAGCAGGAAACACCAGTCTGAAGCTACACAACGGAGAGAGGAGTGAAAACATAGCAGTCAGAGAGACAGACCTGAGTGTTTTCAATGGAGATCAAGAGTGTTTAGAGAACAAATCAGACATCCTGATTCTGCCCCGGTCTATTCTTACCTGATAAGCGTGTGACATGTTTTGGGGTGTAGGATGGAGGGGTGAAGTGTTTGGTAAGGCTTAATCTGAGGCTGTGTGTTTGTGTGCGTGTCAGACTGTCCAACTCCTTTCCCTAATGTGTTTGTGTAGTCCCAGTCACCCCAGGTTACTCTCACACTGTCACACACACTGGCAGTAATGTGTTTGTGTAGTCCCAGTCACCCCAGGTTACTCTCACACTGTCACACACACTGGCAGTAATGTTTTTGTGTAGTCCCAGTCACCCCAGGTTACACTCACACTGTCACACACACTGGCAGTAATGTGTTTGTGTAGTCCCAGTCACCCCAGGTTACTCTCACACTGTCACACACACTGCCAGTAATGTGTTTGTGTAGTCCCAGTCACCCCAGGTTACTCTCACACTGTCACACACACTGGCAGTAATGTGTTTGTGTAGTCCCAGTCACCCCAGGTTACTCTCACACTGTCACACACACTGGCAGTAATGTGTTTGTGTAGTCCCAGTCACCCCAGGTTACTCTCACACTGTCACACACACTGGCAGTAATGTGTTTATGTAGTCCCAGTCACCCCAGGTTACTCTCACACTGTCACACACACTGGCAGTAATGTGTTTGTGTAGTCCCAGTCACCCCAGGTTACTCTCACACGGTCACACACACTGGCAGTAATGTGTTTGTGTAGTCCCAGTCACCCCAGGTTACTCTCACACTGTCACACACACTGGCAGTAATGTGTTTGTGTAGTCCCAGTCACCCCAGGTTACTCTCACACTGTCACACACACTGGCAGTAATGTGTTTGTGTAGTCCCAGTCACCCCAGGTTACTCTCACACTGTCACACACACACTGGCAGTAATGTGTTTGTGTAGTCCCAGTCACCCCAGGTTACTCTCACACTGTCACACACACTGGCAGTAATGTGTTTGTGTAGTCCCAGTCACACAGAACTCTGAAATCCAAGCCCCTGCGTGCCGTGACTGCCGTCACCCAAGAGTGCTGGTTTTAGGTTCCGTGCTGGCGCCCATCTCTCCTCTCTCTCCAAATGCCACACGATGTCAGGTATCAGGTCTCAGACTCATCAGGTACTGGCAGGGCCCATTGAAACAAATCCAGTGAGGCCTCCCTGGCTCCCTCCACCACGCCCCGCTCAGGCCTCCCTGGCTCCCTCCACCACGCCCCGCTCAGGCCTCCCTGGCTCCCTCCACCACGCCCCGCTCAGGCCTCCCTGGCCCCCCTCACCACGCCCCGCTCAGGCCTCCCTGGCTCCCTCCACCACGCCCCGCTCAGGCCTCCCTGGCTCCCTCCACCACGCCCTGCTCAGGCCTCCCTGGCCCCCCTCACCACGCCCCACAGAGGCCTCCCTGGCTCCCTCCACCACGCCCCGCTCAGGCCTCCCTGGCTCCCTCCACCACGCCCCACTGAGGCCTCCCTGGCTCCCTCCACCACGCCCCGCTCAGGCCTCCCTGGCTCCCTACACCACGCCCTGCTCAGGCCTCCCTGGCTCCCTTCACCACATTGTGTTATGATTCTATTTCAGGATTTATCTGGATACCAAATCGGTTTACGTGTCTAGTTTCATTCTCATAGTCCCAGTACTGCAAAAACTGGTACTGAAGACAGAGACAGAGAGAATATTTCTGAGATGGTCCCCATGGGGATACAGACAGTGTTGTGATTGTTGATGTTGATCCCAAGAATGTGGCTTAATTTTTCATTTGGCTTTATGGACTTGTCCTATATGACCTCATCTGTTCTAAATGACCTCATCTGTTCTATATGACCTCATCTGTTCTATATGACCTCATCACTTCCATATCTGTACTATATGACATCATCTCTTCTATATGACCGCATCTGTTCTATATCTGTTCTGTGACCTATGCTGTTCTGTGACCTTTTCTGTTCTGTGACCTTTTCTGTTCTGTGACCTCTTCTGTTCTGTGACCTCTTCTGTTCTGTGTGACCTTTTCTGTTCTGTGTGACCTTTTCTGTTCTGTGTGACCTCTTCTGTTCTGTGTGACCTGTTCTGTGTGACCTCTTCTGTTCTGTGTGACCTGTTCTGTGTGACCTCTTCTGTTCTGTGTGACCTGTTCTGTGTGACCTGTTCTGTTCTGTGTGACCTGTTCTGTTTTGTGTGACCTGTTCTGTTCTGTGTGACCTGTTCTGTTCTGTGTGACCTGTTCTGTTTTGTGTGACCTGTTCTGTTCTGTGTGACCTGTTCTGTTCTGTGTGACCTGTTCTGTTTTGTGTGACCTGTTCTGTTTTGTGTGACCTGTTCTGTTCTGTGTGACCTGTTCTGTTTTATGTGACCTGTTCTGTTTTGTGTGACCTGTTCTGTTCTGTGTGACCTGTTCTGTTCTGTGTGACCTGTTCTGTTCTGTGTGACCTGTTCTGTTTTGTGTGACCTGTTCTGTTTTGTGTGACCTGTTCTGTTCTGTGTGACCTGTTCTGTTCTGTGTGACCTGTTCTGTTCTGTGTGACCTGTTCTGTTCTGTGTGACCTGTTCTGTTTTGTGTGACCTGTTCTGTGTGACCTGTTCTGTGTGACCTGTTCTGTGTGACCTGTTCTGTTCTGTGTGACCTGTTCTGTTCTGTGTGACCTGTTCTGTTCTGTGTGACCTGTTCTGTTCTGTGTGACCTGTTCTGTTCTGTGTGACCTGTTCTGTTTTGTGTGACCTGTTCTGTTCTGTGTGACCTGTTCTGTTCTGTGTGACCTGTTCTGTTCTGTGTGACCTGTTCTGTTCTGTGTGACCTGTTCTGTTCTGTGTGACCTGTTCTGTTCTGTGTGACCTGTTCTGTTTTGTGTGACCTGTTCTGTTTTGTGTGACCTGTTCTGTTCTGTGTGACCTGTTCTGTTCTGTGTGACCTGTTCTGTTTTGTGTGACCTGTTCTGTTTTGTGTGACCTGTTCTGTTCTGTGTGACCTGTTCTGTTCTGTGTGACCTCTTCTGTTTTGTGTGACCTGTTCTGTTTTGTGTGACCTGTTCTGTTTTGTGTGACCTGTTCTGTTCTGTGTGACCTGTTCTGTTCTGTGTGACCTCTTCTGTTCTGTGTGACCTCTTCTGTTTTGTGTGACCTGTTCTGTTCTGTGTGACCTGTTCTGTTCTGTGTGACCTGTTCTGTTTTGTGTGACCTGTTCTGTTTTGTGTGACCTGTTCTGTTCCGTGTGACCTGTTCTGTTCTGTGTGACCTGTTCTGTTTTGTGTGACCTGTTCTGTTTTGTGTGACCTGTTCTGTTTTGTGTGACCTGTTCTGTTCTGTGTGACCTGTTCTGTTCTGTGTGACCTCTTCTGTTTTGTGTGACCTGTTCTGTTTTGTGTGACCTGTTCTGTTTTGTGTGACCTCTTCTCTTCCCACTCTAAAATCCCTTTAAAATGAATGCTCTAAGTAACGTGTAAAACTCAATTCAAGGAGAGCCGAGTGTCTGTGGGTTTTTGCTCCACCCTTGTACTTGATTGATGAATTAAGGTCACTAATTAGTAAGGAACTTCCCTCACATGGTTGTCTGGGTCTTAATTAAAAGGGAAGAAAAAAAACGCAGACGCTCGGCCCTCTGTGGAATGAGTTTAACACCCCTACTCTAAGTGATTGGGAGTCTGTTTGCACACCTCAGACATTCCTAGTTTGTAGTATTTTACAACAGACCCTCGTGGTGTGGTGCACAGGGCTGGAGTATTTATATATATATATTAGGCCCCTATAACGTTCCACTCACGTTTTAGGTTGAGGTCTATTGGGAGTGCTCAGAGCGGCGGTGAGGCAGTGCTTTTCCAGAGGACGTTCAGAACAGAACTCTATCCTCGGGAGGTATTTCATAGGGGGCTGATTGGCTGAATCCTTCTCATGTATTTCATGGTTCATATTTATAGAGTGAGGTCAGGACGGAAGGCTGAAGCATGCAGCAGTGGCCTTTTTAAACCTAGCTCCATGTTAATTGATGCTGCTGAGGGGAGGCCAACACGGGCCGGGAGTGAAGCAATATAATAGCATTAATTTCGTTCTAAATCTAAACCTCCCTGTTTGGGACAATAGTAACCCTAGTCTGGTTGAACCAGATTGAACGCTGCGCTTACCATTATGGTGTGACCGGTTAGCGCTCAGTCCCGGTTTAACCAGGCTATAGTAACACTGTGTAAACAGAATGTGTTGACCATGAGACCCCTCCCCCTAAGAAACACTGTAGTTAAACTATAGTATAAAGTATTAACCTGCAACACATTGGACTGCCTTCCTTAAAGGAGGGCTGTAGGTGAGCCAAGAGCAGGTCAGGAAAGACTAGAAGACACAGAGTAGCACACTATCTTGATCCCAGCACGCTAGACCCATTAGAATATGTGGACAACTACAAATACCTAGGTGTCTGGTTAGACTGTAAACTCGCCTTCCAGACTGACATAAGGCATCTCCAATCCAAAATTAAATCTAGCATCGGCTTCCTATTTCGCAACAAAGTATCCTTCACTCATGCTGCCAAACATACCCTCGTAAAACTGACCATCCTACCGATCCTTGACTTTGGCGACGTCATTTACAAAATAGCCTCCAACACTCTCCTCAACAAATTTGATGCAGTCTATCACAGTGCAGTCCGTTTTGTCACCAAAGCCCCATATAGTCCCCACCACTGCGACCTGTACGCTCTCGTTGGCTGGCCCTCGCTTCATACTTGCAGCCAAACCCACTGGCTCCAGGTCATCTACAAGTCTCTGCTAGGTAAAGCCCCGCTTAATCTCAGCTCACTGGTCACTATAGCATCACCCACCGATAGCACGCACTCCAGCAGGTATATCTCACTGGTCACCCCAAAGCCAATTCCTCATTTGGCCGCCTTTCCTTCCAGTTCTCTGCTGCCAATGACTGGAACAAACAGCAAAAATCACTGAAGCTGGAGACTACTATCTCTCTCACTAGCTTTAAGCACCAGCTGTCAGAGCAGCTCACAGATCACTGCACCTGTTCATAGCCCATCTGTAAATAGCCCATCCAACTACCTCAACCCATACTGTATTTATTTATTTATCTTGCTCCTTTGCACCCCAGTATCTCTACTTGAACATTCTTCTGCACATCTACCATTCCAGTGTTTAATTGATATATTGTAATTACTTTGCCACCATGGCCTATTTATTGCCTTACCTCCCTTACCTCATTTGCACACACTGTATATACATTTTTTTTTACTGTATTATTGACTGTATGTTTGTTTATTTCTTGTGTAACTGTTGTTTGTGTCGCACTGCTTTGCTTTCTTTGCCAGGTCGCAGTTGTAAATGAGAACTTGTTCTCAACTAGCCTACCTGGTTAAATTAAGGTGAAATGAAAAACATAAAATGTCTATGATGTTAGTTTGTCTAATACAAATGTATAATGCAAAATGCCTAGTTTGCCTGATGCAAATTCTGAGTTTCACTTTCAAAATACAGGTACAGCAGCATGATTTACCTGGTCATTCCAGTCACAACAGACATGTGATACCCTGTATCTTTTATAACAAACAACTTGTTATTAACTAGGTCTACTGTTCAAGTTTTCCACTGCAATGAATTGCAATAAATGCTGTGCCAGTCAAAACGATGGTTGGGAAAATGCTGTGGAGGAAATACACTGCCATAATCATTGGCTTTTAAAGGCCCCATTAGTTCAACATTACTGGGGGAGTGTGACTCAGTGGGAATAGCTTTAAACTTTCTGATTGAGAGCAGCAGACCTGGGTTCAAATACTATTTAAAATAATTTACTAATATTTTATCTGGACTTAATTGTACTTGCCTGTTGCAATATAACCAATAGAAAAGTCGCAAAAGTGCAAACCCTGCCCAGCTGACACACTAGGTGGGCTAAAGCAAATGCGCAAAGTATTTGAAAGATTTTGAATAGTGATTGAACCCAGGTGTGGAGCACAGAAGGCAGCTAGTCATCCTGTTGGCAGTTATTCAGGGCTGAGTCAGGCTGGTGGAAAAGCAAAGCGGTAATGCAGTGTTATTGTAGTGAAAACACAGAACCCCAGAGGAGCCAATCACATTAGAGTAAAAGTGAGAGGCTCACGCCATTCAAGGCAAAACAATGAGGAGTCCAATCGCTAAGACAACAGTCCAGCATGAGGTACTGTCTATAGTAGGAAGAGGAGGAGAGTTGTATTGGGCTGACTGTTGGATGAGAAGAGTTCTCCAGAATACAAATAGTAACTGAGTCCTAGCCAAAGCCACACACCTAGGATGAAAACAGTCAAAGACTGAGCCTGGTTAAGTCGGAGGTTGTTACATCACACCGGTAGGCTACAGTAATGCAACTACATGAGTGTGTCTACAATGGAAGGACCTAAATCATTCACAACCGCAGCCCGATATATTCCTCCTTGTGGCACTGATATAGATCCTACTGTGACACTGATATGGATCCTACTGTGACACTGATATAGATCCTACTGTGACACTGATACAGATCCTACTGTGACACTGATACAGATCCTACTGTGACACTGATACAGATCCTACTGTGACACTGATATAAATCCTACTGTGACACTGATATAGATCATAATGTGACACTGATATAGATCCTACTGTGACACTGATATAGATCATAATGTGACACTGATATAGATCCTACTGTGACACTGATATGGATCCTACTGTGACACTGATATAGATCCTACTGTGACACTGATATAAATCCTACTGTGACACTGATACAGATCCTACTGTGACACTGATATAGATCATAATGTGACACTGATATGGATCCTACTGTGACACTGACATAGATCATAATGTAATCACCGTACCCTACTCTCATCACCCCACTGGAACCATCGGCACGGCTGGCTTATCTTCAAATAAGCAGCTCCAGGAGCGAATTGAAAAGTGACCTCTGTAGCTCTGTTCAGGACTACACGACGGACAAGCGCACCCACAAGTAAATACATTCATGATTTCATATTCCATGTGATTGTGATTAACGTTACTGTGAGAATATTTCTGAAATGTCTCGACGATAAATGTGCCTTTTTCTCTCTCTCCCCTCTCCATCTATGTTGTAACAAGCCGTCATATTTTCTCAGTCCACTAGGGACCTGTGTCTCATGTAAAGGGTGCATGTTTATTCTGTGTTAATATTTAGTTAGCTAGTAAATAAATTATTAACTTCTCTAGGGTAGGGGGCAGCATTCACAATTTTGGATGAAATGCATGCCCAAATTAAACTGATATGCATATAACTGGTAGATTTGGATAGAAAACACTCTAAAGTTTCCAAAATTGTTAAAATAGTGTCTGTGAGTATAACATAACTGATTTGGCAGGCGAAAACCTGAGAAACATCCATTCAGGAAGTCTTTTTTTTTTTTTTTTGTAGTTTTCTATTCAATGCCATTACAGTATCCATTGACTTAGGACTCAAATTGCAGTTTCTATGCCTTCCGCTGGATGTCAACAGTCTTTAGAAATTGTTTCAGGCTTGTATTCTGAAAAATTAGGAAGTAAGAGTAGTCTGAATGAATGGACCCTAAAGTGTCACACAGCTTTTTCATGCGCGAGACCGAGAGAGTGCCTTTCTTGTTTACCTTTTATATTGACAACGTTATTGTCCGGTTGAAATATTATCGATTATTTAGGCTAAAAACAACCTGAGGATTGAATATAAACATCGTGTTACATGTTTCTATGAACTTTACGGAACTTTACGGTATGCTTTCGCCGTAAAGCATTTTTCAAATCTGACACCATGGTTGGATTCACAAGAAGTTAATCTTTAAACCTTTGTAAAATATGTTTTGTTTTCTGAATTTTTATAATGAGTATTTCTGTATTTGAATTTGGCGCCTTGCAGTTTCACTGGCTGTTGAAGAGGTGGGACGCTAACGTCTCACGTACCCAAGAGGTTTTTAAACCAATTTATGAAGTATTGAATTATGAACAATGCTGTGGTTTTTGCAGATCCAAGAAGGTTACGACTGGTCAGAATGATGATGGTAATGATTAATATTTATTTTATTTAACCAGGTAAGTTGACAGAGAACACATTCTCATTTACAGTTATGACCTGGGGAATAGTTACAGGGGAGTGGAGATGAATGAGCCAATTGTAAGCTGGGAATAATTAGGTGGCCATGATGGTATGAAGGCCAGATTGGGAATTTAGCCAGGACACCAGGGTTAACCCCTCTACTCTTATGATGAGTGCCATAAGATCTTTTAGTGACCACAGAGAGTCGGGACACCTGTTTAATGTCCCATCCGAATGACAGCACCCTACACCCTGCAATGTCCCCAATCACTGCCCTGGGGCATTGGGAAACATTTTTTAGACCAGAGGAAAGGGTGCCTCCTACTGACCTTCCAACACCACTTCCAGCAGCATCTGGTCTCTCATCCAGGGACTGACCAGGACCAACCCTGCCTAGCTTCAGAAGCAAGCCAGCAGTGGGATGAAGGGTGGTATGCTGATAGCAAATAAGATGACTGATTATCAATGAAATAGATATTTACCTTATAGAGTTTAACTCGGGAGATGGTAACACTTTAAACAAACTCTTCAGTGGTGCCCCAAATCCTAATTAGTTAATTGTTACATGATTCATTTAATTGGGTAACAATTAAACATAGTTAGTTGATTAAATAAATAACAGTCATCAGATTGATGAAAGTAAAGTCACGACAAGGAACACCTGTTAATTGAAATGCATTCCAGGTGACTACCTCATGAAGCTGGTTGAGAGAATGCCAAGAGCGTGCAAAGCTGTCATCAAGGCAAAGGGTGGCTACTTGAAGCATCTCAAATATAAAATATATTTTGATTTGACTAACACTTTTTGGTTACTACATGATTCCATGTGTCATTTCATAGTTTTGATGTCTTCACTAATATTTTACAATGTCGAAAATAGTCAAATAAAGACAAACCCTGGAATGAGTAGCTCTGTCCAAACTTTTGGCTGGTACTGTGGATCCTACTGTGACACTGGATGAAGACAGCAGAGGTGTAATTAGAGGGCATGTTGGTCAGGATGATATCTATGAGGGTGCCCATGGTTATGGATTTAGGGTTATATTTGGTAGGTTCCTTGGTCATTTGTGTGAGATTGAGGGCATCTAGCTTAGATTGTAGGATGGCCGGGGTGTTAAGCATGTCCCAGTTTAGGTCACCTAACAGTATGAACTCTGAAGATAGATGGCGGGCAATCAGTTCACATATGGTGTCCAGGGCACAGCTGAGGGCTGAAGGGGGTCTATAACAAGCAACAATGTTGAGAGACTTGTTTCTGGAAAGGTGGATTTTTAAAAGTAGAAGCTCGAATAGTTTGGGCGCAGACCTGGATAGTATGAAAGAACTCTGCAGGCTATCTCTGCAGTAGATTGCAACTCTGCCCCCTTTGGCAGTTCTATCTAGTTGAAAAATGTTATAGTTAGGAATGGAAATTTCAGGATTTTTGGTGGCCTTCCTAAGCCAGGATTCAGACACGGCAAGGACATCAGGGTTGGAAGAGTGTGCTAAAGCAGTGAATAAAACAAATTTAGGGAGGAGGCTTCTGATGTTAACATGCATGAAACCAAGGATTTTTACAATTACAGAAGTCAACAAATGAGAGCTCCTGGGGAATGGGAGTGGTGCTGGGGGCTGCAGGACCTGGGTTAACCTCTACATCACCAGAGGAACAGAGGAGGAGTAGGGTAAGGTTCCGGCTAAAGGCTATAAGAACTGGTCGTCTAGTGCGTTCGGAACAGAGTAAAAGAGGCAGATTTCTGGGCACAGAAGAATAGATTCAAGGCATAATGTACAGACAAGGGTATGGTAGGATGTGAGTACAGTCGAGGTAAACCTAGGCATTGAGTGATGATGAGAGGTTTTGTCTCTAGAGGCACCAGTTAAGCCAGGTGAGGTCACCGCATGTATGGGGGGTGGAACAAAAGGGCTATCTAAGGCATATTGGGCAGGGCTAGGGGCTCTACAGTGAAATAAGACAATAATCAATAACCAAAACAGCAAGGCATATTGACATTTGTAGCCGAGTGATCATAGGGTCCATAAAATAGCAATAGATGAGTCAGGGAGCCAATTCCGTAGTCGTTATTACGAAAGGCGAGCTGGAGACACGGCGATTCAGACAGCTGGCGGGCCGGGGCTAGTAGATGGGCCTCCGGTGACGTTGCAACAGAGGAGCCTGTTGAAACCACCTCGGACGGTTACGTCGGCAGACCAGTAGTGATGGGTCGGCGGGGTTCTGTGTCGGCAGTAAAAGGGTTCAGGCCAATTGGCAAAATAGGTTTTGTAGCCCAATAATGGACCTCTGATGGACCTCTTCGGCTAGCCGGGAGAAGAGCTAGCTCGAGCCTAACTCCAAGCTAACTGGTGCTTGCTTCGGGACAGAGACGTTAGCCAGGAGTAGCTACTCGGATAGCAGCTAGCCTGCTGCGATGATCCGGTGTAAAGGTTCAGAGCTTGCGGTAGGAATCCGGAGATGTGGCAGAGAAAAAGCAGTCCGTTATGCTCTGGGTAGATATCGCGCTGTGCAGACTACCAGAAATTGACCGGGCTGAGGCTGGTTGACATCGGAGTTAACGGTGAGGACCACTAGCAGTGACTAACTGACTACTAGCTAGTAGCTAGTTAGCTGGCTAGCTTCTGATGGGGGTTCTGGTTATAAGTCTAAAAATAGTAGATCCGTACCACATTGGGTGAGGCGGGTTGCAGGAGAGTAAATTCAGTCCGTAAATGGAAAGTGAGAATAAAATATATTGTCGACGTCACCGGTCTTCTAGCCATCGCCGATCCACCTTTAATTTTCCATTTGTCTTGTTTTCCCACACACCTGGTTTACATTCACTCATTACTTGTCGTGTAAATAACCCTCTGTTCCCCCCATGTCTATGTGTGAAATTATTTATTGTCAGGTTGGTACGCTTCCGGCTGGTGTACGCCAGGTTTTTTGTCCCCGTGCTTTGTGGCAGCCGGTACTTTGTACTTGGTTGTGTGTACTTTGTTCTGCCTCACTTGTTCTTTGGGCATTTGTTTTGTGACGCGGTTGCGTCCTATTTTAATAATTGCCTGAGTAAAGTGCTCTGTCCACTTATCTCTGCTCTCCTGCGCCTGACTTCCATACACCAGCTACACCCACCCGTTGACATATATATGGAATATATACGAAGAAAATGATAAATACACAGGACGGGACTAGACACAAAAAAAACACGTCCGACTGCTACGCCTTCTTGGATATAAGATTAGTATAAATCATGCCTTCCTGTATTGTACTAATGCTAAAATTGATTACTCTATTTTACTGCCATTTCTCTTGGTTCGTATTCTTATCTTGTATTATTTTTTATTGTTGCATTGTCGAGAGGGAACCTGCAAGGAAGCATTTCGTTGGACGATGTATTAAATGTGTATCACGTATGTACAACTAAAACTTGAAACACAGCATTAACAGTGTGTGACCATCAACAGGTGTCCTAGGAATGCCTGTATCACAGAGAGAAGAGGATGTATGTCGATCTGGTTCACGACGGCATGGGGAAAGATACGTCATTACAATCATGGCATGAATACGACGAATGATCAGAATTTACTTAATTGAACTGTTTCCTGTTTCGCTCATTATGTAACCAGGAAGTGGAAACCATTAAGTCGTGCCAGGAGAAGATGAGGAGACATCTGGACAGAGCCATCGCTCAACTAGCGTGAGTCTACAATCCTAGAGTATGACACAGAACTATTGTAAAATAGACCGTCACTGTTTAACAGCTAGGCACCATTCCAACCCACAGTCCAACTCATGGAAACAGTACGGTATAGAATGTACATAATATGGTAATACACTACAAGGGCTCATACATGCGTATAACATAATAAAGCATTATACCTGTCGTGACGATCAGTCTCAATCCTTTAATGGTTGATTATTTAAGTATATGTTACAGCATACCAACTGATATTTGGTGTTTTATATCACCTGCACAAAGGCTTCAAAACTGACAGTGACTACATGGCAAGAATGATCAAAAGGACATGGCTAGCCACTCAGGGTTGAGACTTGCTGCCACTGATCTTTTCCCTATATACATTTAAGTGTCTGGGAACCACTACTCTACGTATCACTTAAATTGATACAGCACTCTCACTAAGGCATGCATTGAAATATGTTAATGTGTCAGAGACTCTTTCCCTGCCCACAACAATCCACAATAATTGATACTGTTCAACACATTTACAGCATTTTACTGTGCATTCTACAGTGTTTTACTGCTGAAATTACAGAAAAGTCTCAAGCCCAGTTTTCTCTGGCATTTAAAATTAGGGCCAAATTCGACCTGGCTCGATTAGAATTCGGGCTGGTGATGCCATTACTATGCAACCACCAGCTGATCACTGCTGGATGCCGACACATTTAGCTAGCTCGTCTGGGTTTGTTGCTGTTAGCTAGGACATGGACAAGCTATACAAACATTTATGAGAACGTTCAGCTACCTAATGTTAGCTAGCAAATGAGAGTTGAAACAAGTTAGCTAGCTAGCTAACGGGAGCTAGCATGAATTTTAACTGGCCAGGTTCTATTAAAAGCTAGCCAGCTAGCTAGCTACATCATATCAAACTTGCCGTCTGGTTTGCTTGGTCAGCTAGCTAGCTAATAGCCAATGCCATGGCAATCAAGGTAGGAATTAAGCTAGCAAGCTGGCTTGTCCTGCTAGCAATGGCGCTAACCGTTTAGCTAGCAAGCTAAAATCAGCAAGCTAAATAAATGGCTCTGATTCTGGCTGGCACTGGCAGGAGTATGGGTAACATTAGTTATAGCATAGCTAGCAACATTAGTGAAGCCAGCTGCAGTCACATATTGGCTACCTAGCACAATGACAGAATTTATCATTTCTGGAGGCAGTGGAAACGCAATATGAGCTTCAAAGTGCCAATGGAAGTGCCAGTGCCAATGGAAACTGGGATTTAGTGTGCAGTATAACACATGTATGGTATTTTACTGTACATTCTACAGTAATCTTCTCTAATCAGTATATGCAGAAGCATACGTTTAATTAATACAGTAAGTTACTGATAATATTACAAAAATGGCTAAAGTGTTTTGTGTTAAATATGTTATTTTTATGATAACATATTCACTTCAGATATCACTTGGTGAAGTCCATAGGACA
>NC_092088.1:87981992-88047974 GCF_045679555.1 Salvelinus alpinus | reverse complement strand
CACTCTAAAATCCCTTTAAAATGAATGCTCTAAGTAACGTGTAAAACTCAATTCAAGGAGAGCCGAGTGTCTGTGGGTTTTTGCTCCACCCTTGTACTTGATTGATGAATTAAGGTCACTAATTAGTAAGGAACTTCCCTCACATGGTTGTCTGGGTCTTAATTAAAAGGGAAGAAAAAAAACGCAGACGCTCGGCCCTCTGTGGAATGAGTTTAACACCCCTACTCTAAGTGATTGGGAGTCTGTTTGCACACCTCAGACATTCCTAGTTTGTAGTATTTTACAACAGACCCTCGTGGTGTGGTGCACAGGGCTGGAGTATTTATATATATATATTAGGCCCCTATAACGTTCCACTCACGTTTTAGGTTGAGGTCTATTGGGAGTGCTCAGAGCGGCGGTGAGGCAGTGCTTTTCCAGAGGACGTTCAGAACAGAACTCTATCCTCGGGAGGTATTTCATAGGGGGCTGATTGGCTGAATCCTTCTCATGTATTTCATGGTTCATATTTATAGTGTGAGGTCAGGACGGAAGGCTGAAGCATGCAGCAGTGGCCTTTTTAAACCTAGCTCCATGTTAATTGATGCTGCTGAGGGGAGGCCAACACGGGCCGGGAGTGAAGCAATATAATAGCATTAATTTCGTTCTAAATCTAAACCTCCCTGTTTGGGACAATAGTAACCCTAGTCTGGTTGAACCAGATTGAACGCTGCGCTTACCATTATGGTGTGACCGGTTAGCGCTCAGTCCCGGTTTAACCAGGCTATAGTAACACTGTGTAAACAGAATGTGTTGACCATGAGACCCCTCCCCCTAAGAAACACTGTAGTTAAACTATAGTATAAAGTATTAACCTGCAACACATTGGACTGCCTTCCTTAAAGGAGGGCTGTAGGTGAGCCAAGAGCAGGTCAGGAAAGACTAGAAGACACAGAGTAGCACACTATCTTGATCCCAGCACGCTAGACCCATTAGAATATGTGGACAACTACAAATACCTAGGTGTCTGGTTAGACTGTAAACTCGCCTTCCAGACTGACATAAGGCATCTCCAATCCAAAATTAAATCTAGCATCGGCTTCCTATTTCGCAACAAAGTATCCTTCACTCATGCTGCCAAACATACCCTCGTAAAACTGACCATCCTACCGATCCTTGACTTTGGCGACGTCATTTACAAAATAGCCTCCAACACTCTCCTCAACAAATTTGATGCAGTCTATCACAGTGCAGTCCGTTTTGTCACCAAAGCCCCATATAGTCCCCACCACTGCGACCTGTACGCTCTCGTTGGCTGGCCCTCGCTTCATACTTGCAGCCAAACCCACTGGCTCCAGGTCATCTACAAGTCTCTGCTAGGTAAAGCCCCGCTTAATCTCAGCTCACTGGTCACTATAGCATCACCCACCGATAGCACGCACTCCAGCAGGTATATCTCACTGGTCACCCCAAAGCCAATTCCTCATTTGGCCGCCTTTCCTTCCAGTTCTCTGCTGCCAATGACTGGAACAAACAGCAAAAATCACTGAAGCTGGAGACTACTATCTCTCTCACTAGCTTTAAGCACCAGCTGTCAGAGCAGCTCACAGATCACTGCACCTGTTCATAGCCCATCTGTAAATAGCCCATCCAACTACCTCAACCCATACTGTATTTATTTATTTATCTTGCTCCTTTGCACCCCAGTATCTCTACTTGAACATTCTTCTGCACATCTACCATTCCAGTGTTTAATTGATATATTGTAATTACTTTGCCACCATGGCCTATTTATTGCCTTAACTCCCTTACCTCATTTGCACACACTGTATATACATTTTTTTTTACTGTATAATTGACTGTATGTTTGTTTATTTCTTGTGTAACTGTTGTTTGTGTCGCACTGCTTTGCTTTCTTTGCCAGGTCGCAGTTGTAAATGAGAACTTGTTCTCAACTAGCCTACCTGGTTAAATTAAGGTGAAATGAAAAACATAAAATGTCTATGATGTTAGTTTGTCTAATACAAATGTATAATGCAAAATGCCTAGTTTGCCTGATGCAAATTCTGAGTTTCACTTTCAAAATACAGGTACAGCAGCATGATTTACCTGGTCATTCCAGTCACAACAGACATGTGATACCCTGTATCTTTTATAACAAACAACTTGTTATTAACTAGGTCTACAGTTCAAGTTTTCCACTGCAATGAATTGCAATAAATGCTGTGCCAGTCAAAACGATGGTTGGGAAAATGCTGTGGAGGAAATACACTGCCATAATCATTGGCTTTTAAAGGCCCCATTAGTTCAACATTACTGGGGGAGTGTGACTCAGTGGGAATAGCTTTAAACTTTCTGATTGAGAGCAGCAGACCTGGGTTCAAATACTATTTAAAATAATTTACAAATATTTTATCTGGACTTAATTGTACTTGCCTGTTGCAATATAACCAATAGAAAAGTCGCAAAAGTGCAAACCCTGCCCAGCTGACACACTAGGTGGGCTAAAGCAAATGCGCAAAGTATTTGAAAGATTTTGAATAGTGATTGAACCCAGGTGTGGAGCACAGAAGGCAGCTAGTCATCCTGTTGGCAGTTATTCAGGGCTGAGTCAGGCTGGTGGAAAAGCAAAGCGGTAATGCAGTGTTATTGTAGTGAAAACACAGAACCCCAGAGGAGCCAATCACATTAGAGTAAAAGTGAGAGGCTCACGCCATTCAAGGCAAAACAATGAGGAGTCCAATCGCTAAGACAACAGTCCAGCATGAGGTACTGTCTATAGTAGGAAGAGGAGGAGAGTTATATTGGGCTGACTGTTGGATGAGAAGAGTTCTCCAGAATACAAATAGTAACTGAGTCCTAGCCAAAGCCACACACCTAGGATGAAAACAGTCAAAGACTGAGCCTGGTTAAGTCGGAGGTTGTTACATCACACCGGTAGGCTACAGTAATGCAACTACATGAGTGTGTCTACAATGGAAGGACCTAAATCATTCACAACCGCAGCCCGATATATTCCTCCTTGTGGCACTGATATAGATCCTACTGTGACACTGATATGGATCCTACTGTGACACTGATATAGATCCTACTGTGACACTGATATAAATCCTACTGTGACACTGAAACAGATCCTACTGTGACACTGATATGGATCCTACTGTGACACTGATATAGATCCTACTGTGACACTGATATAAATCCTACTGTGACACTAATACGGATCCTACTGTCACACTGATACGGATCCTACTGTGACACTGATATGGATCCTACGGTGACACTGATATGGATCCTACGGTGACACTGATATAGATCCTACTGTGACACTGATATAGATCCTACTGTGACACTGATATGGATCCTACGGTGACACTGATATGGATTCTACGGTGACTCTGATATAGATCCTACTGTGACACTGATATAGATCCTACTGTGACACTGATATAGATCCTACTGTGACACTGATATAGATCATACTGTGACACTGATATAGATCCTACTGTGACACTGATATAGATCCTACTGTGACACTGATACAGATCCTACTGTGACACTGATACAGATCCTACTGTGACACTGATATAAATCCTACTGTGACACTGATATGGATCCTACTGTGACACTGATATAGATCATAATGTGACACTGATATAGATCCTACTGTGACACTGATATAGATCATAATGTGACACTGATATAGATCCTACTGTGACACTGATATGGATCCTACTGTGACACTGATATAGATCCTACTGTGACACTGATATAAATCCTACTGTGACACTGATATGGATCCTACTGTGACACTGACATAGATCATAATGTAATCACCGTACCCTACTCTCATCACCCCACTGGAACCATCGGCACGGCTGGCTTATCTTCAAATAAGCAGCTC
Organism: Salvelinus alpinus; assembly: GCF_045679555.1. Taxonomy (NCBI): domain Eukaryota; kingdom Metazoa; phylum Chordata; class Actinopteri; order Salmoniformes; family Salmonidae; genus Salvelinus; species Salvelinus alpinus. The sequence goes on along the minus strand of NC_092088.1, from coordinate 88,044,091 downwards.
CAGGAGCGAATTGAAAAGTGACCTCTGTAGCTCTGTTCAGGACTACACGACGGACAAGCGCACCCACAAGTAAATACATTCATGATTTCATATTCCATGTGATTGTGATTAACGTTACTGTGAGAATATTTCTGAAATGTCTCGACGATAAATGTGCCTTTTTCTCTCTCTCCCCTCTCCATCTATGTTGTAACAAGCCGTCATATTTTCTCAGTCCACTAGGGACCTGTGTCTCATGTAAAGGGTGCATGTTTATTCTGTGTTAATATTTAGTTAGCTAGTAAATAAATTATTAACTTCTCTAGGGTAGGGGGCAGCATTCAGAATTTTGGATGAAATGCATGCCCAAATTAAACTGATATGCATATAACTGGTAGATTTGGATAGAAAACACTCAAGTTTCCAAAATTGTTAAAATAGTGTCTGTGAGTATAACATAACTGATTTGGCAGGCGAAAACCTGAGAAACATCCATTCAGGAAGTCGTTTTTTTTTTTTTTTTGTAGTTTTCTATTCAATGCCATTACAGTATCCATTGACTTAGGACTCAAATTGCAGTTTCTATGCCTTCCGCTGGATGTCAACAGTCTTTAGAAATTGTTTCAGGCTTGTATTCTGAAAAATTAGGAAGTAAGAGTAGTCTGAATGAAGGGACCCTAAAGTGTCACACAGCTTTTTCATGCGCGAGACCGAGAGAGTGCCTTTCTTGTTTACCTTTTATATTGACAACGTTATTGTCCGGTTGAAATATTATCGATTATTTAGGCTAAAAACAACCTGAGGATTGAATATAAACATCGTGTTACATGTTTCTATGAACTTTACGGAACTTTACGGTATGCTTTCGCCGTAAAGCATTTTTCAAATCTGACACCATGGTTGGATTCACAAGAAGTTAATCTTTAAACCTTTGTAAAATATGTTTTGTTTTCTGAATTTTTATAATGAGTATTTCTGTATTTGAATTTGGCGCCTTGCAGTTTCACTGGCTGTTGAAGAGGTGGGACGCTAACGTCTCACGTACCCAAGAGGTTTTTAAACCAATTTATGAAGTATTGAATTATGAACAATGCTGTGGTTTTTGCAGATCCAAGAAGGTTACGACTGGTCAGAATGATGATGGTAATGATTAATATTTATTTTATTTAACCAGGTAAGTTGACAGAGAACACATTCTCATTTACAGTTATGACCTGGGGAATAGTTACAGGGGAGTGGAGATGAATGAGCCAATTGTAAGCTGGGAATAATTAGGTGGCCATGATGGTATGAAGGCCAGATTGGGAATTTAGCCAGGACACCAGGGTTAACCCCTCTACTCTTATGATGAGTGCCATAAGATCTTTTAGTGACCACAGAGAGTCGGGACACCTGTTTAATGTCCCATCCGAATGACAGCACCCTACACCCTGCAATGTCCCCAATCACTGCCCTGGGGCATTGGGAAACATTTTTTAGACCAGAGGAAAGGGTGCCTCCTACTGACCTTCCAACACCACTTCCAGCAGCATCTGGTCTCTCATCCAGGGACTGACCAGGACCAACCCTGCCTAGCTTCAGAAGCAAGCCAGCAGTGGGATGAAGGGTGGTATGCTGATAGCAAATAAGATGACTGATTATCAATGAAATAGATATTTACCTTATAGAGTTTAACTCGGGAGATGGTAACTCTTTAAACAAACTCTTCAGTGGTGCCCCAAATCCTAATTAGTTAATTGTTACATGATTCATTTAATTGGGTAACAATTAAACATAGTTAGTTGATTAAATAAATAACAGTCATCAGATTGATGAAAGTAAAGTCACGACAAGGAACACCTGTTAATTGAAATGCATTCCAGGTGACTACCTCATGAAGCTGGTTGAGAGAATGCCAAGAGCGTGCAAAGCTGTCATCAAGGCAAAGGGTGGCTACTTGAAGCATCTCAAATATAAAATATATTTTGATTTGACTAACACTTTTTGGTTACTACATGATTCCATGTGTCATTTCATAGTTTTGATGTCTTCACTAATATTTTACAATGTCGAAAATAGTCAAATAAAGACAAACCCTGGAAGGAGTAGCTCTGTCCAAACTTTTGGCTGGTACTGTGGATCCTACTGTGACACTGGATGAAGACAGCAGAGGTGTAATTAGAGGGCATGTTGGTCAGGATGATATCTATGAGGGTGCCCATGGTTATGGATTTAGGGTTATATTTGGTAGGTTCCTTGGTCATTTGTGTGAGATTGAGGGCATCTAGCTTAGATTGTAGGATGGCCGGGGTGTTAAGCATGTCCCAGTTTAGGTCACCTAACAGTATGAACTCTGAAGATAGATGGCGGGCAATCAGTTCACATATGGTGTCCAGGGCACAGCTGAGGGCTGAAGGGGGTCTATAACAAGCAACAATGTTGAGAGACTTGTTTCTGGAAAGGTGGATTTTTAAAAGTAGAAGCTCGAATAGTTTGGGCGCAGACCTGGATAGTATGAAAGAACTCTGCAGGCTATCTCTGCAGTAGATTGCAACTCTGCCCCCTTTGGCAGTTCTATCTAGTCGAAAAATGTTATAGTTAGGAATGGAAATTTCAGGATTTTTGGTGGCCTTCCTAAGCCAGGATTCAGACACGGCAAGGACATCAGGGTTGGAAGAGTGTGCTAAAGCAGTGAATAAAACAAATTTAGGGAGGAGGCTTCTGATGTTAACATGCATGAAACCAAGGATTTTTACAATTACAGAAGTCAACAAATGAGAGCTCCTGGGGAATGGGAGTGGTGCTGGGGGCTGCAGGACCTGGGTTAACCTCTACATCACCAGAGGAACAGAGGAGGAGTAGGGTAAGGTTCCGGCTAAAGGCTATAAGAACTGGTCGTCTAGTGCGTTCGGAACAGAGTAAAAGAGGCAGATTTCTGGGCACAGAAGAATAGATTCAAGGCATAATGTACAGACAAGGGTATGGTAGGATGTGAGTACAGTCGAGGTAAACCTAGGCATTGAGTGATGATGAGAGGTTTTGTCTCTAGAGGCACCAGTTAAGCCAGGTGAGGTCACCACATGTATGGGGGGTGGAACAAAAGGGCTATCTAAGGCATATTGGGCAGGGCTAGGGGCTCTACAGTGAAATAAGACAATAATCAATAACCAAAACAGCAAGGCATATTGACATTTGTAGCTGAGTGATCATAGGGTCCATAAAATAGCAATAGATGAGTCAGGGAGCCAATTCCGTAGTCGTTATTACGAAAGGCGAGCTGGAGACACGGCGATTCAGACAGCTGGCGGGCCGGGGCTAGTAGATGGGCCTCCGGTGACGTTGCAACAGAGGAGCCTGTTGAAACCACCTCGGACGGTTACGTCGGCAGACCAGTAGTGATGGGTCGGCGGGGTTCTGTGTCGGCAGTAAAAGGGTTCAGGCCAATTGGCAAAATAGGTTTTGTAGCCCAATAATGGACCTCTGATGGACCTCTTCGGCTAGCCGGGAGAAGAGCTAGCTCGAGGCTAACTCCAAGCTAACTGGTGCTTGCTTCGGGACAGAGACGTTAGCCAGGAGTAGCTACTCGGATAGCAGCTAGCCTGCTGCGATGATCCGGTGTAAAGGTTCAGAGCTTGCGGTAGGAATCCGGAGATGTGGCAGAGAAAAAGCAGTCCGTTATGCTCTGGGTAGATATCGCGCTGTGCAGACTACCAGAAATTGACCGGGCTGAGGCTGGTTGACATCGGAGTTAACGGTGAGGACCACTAGCAGTGACTAACTGACTACTAGCTAGTAGCTAGTTAGCTGGCTAGCTTCTGATGGGGGTTCTGGTTATAAGTCTAAAAATAGTAGATCCGTACCACATTGGGTGAGGCGGGTTGCAGGAGAGTAAATTCAGTCCGTAAATGGAAAGTGAGAATAAAATATATTGTCGACGTCACCGGTCTTCTAGCCATCGCCGATCCACCTTTAATTTTCCATTTGTCTTGTTTTCCCACACACCTGGTTTACATTCACTCATTACTTGTCGTGTAAATAACCCTCTGTTCCCCCCATGTCTATGTGTGAAATTATTTATTGTCAGGTTGGTACGCTTCCGGTTGGTGTACGCCAGGTTTTTTGTCCCCGTGCTTTGTGGCAGCCGGTACTTTGTACTTGGTTGTGTGTACTTTGTTCTGCCTCACTTGTTCTTTGGGCATTTGTTTTGTGACGCGGTTGCGTCCTATTTTAATAATTGCCTGAGTAAAGTGCTCTGTCCACTTATCTCTGCTCTCCTGCGCCTGACTTCCATATACCAGCTACACCCACCCGTTGACATATATATGGAATATATACGAAGAAAATGATAAATACACAGGACGGGACTAGACACAAAAAAAACACGTCCGACTGCTACGCCTTCTTGGATATAAGATTAGTATAAATCATGCCTTCCTGTATTGTACTAATGCTAAAATTGATTACTCTATTTTACTGCCATTTCTCTTGGTTCGTATTCTTATCTTGTATTATTTTTTATTGTTGCATTGTCGAGAGGGAACCTGCAAGGAAGCATTTCGTTGGACGATGTATTAAATGTGTATCACGTATGTACAACTAAAACTTGAAACACAGCATTAACAGTGTGTGACCATCAACAGGTGTCCTAGGAATGCCTGTATCACAGAGAGAAGAGGATGTATGTCGATCTGGTTCACGACGGCATGGGGAAAGATACGTCATTACAATCATGGCATGAATACGACGAATGATCAGAATTTACTTAATTGAACTGTTTCCTGTTTCGCTCATTATGTAACCAGGAAGTGGAAACCATTAAGTCGTGCCAGGAGAAGATGAGGAGACATCTGGACAGAGCCATCGCTCAACTAGCGTGAGTCTACAATCCTAGAGTATGACACAGAACTATTGTAAAATAGACCGTCACTGTTTAACAGCTAGGCACCATTCCAACCCACAGTCCAACTCATGGAAACAGTACGGTATAGAATGTACATAATATGGTAATACACTACAAGGGCTCATACATGCGTATAACATAATAAAGCATTATACCTGTCGTGACGATCAGTCTCAATCCTTTAATGGTTGATTATTTAAGTATATGTTACAGCATACCAACTGATATTTGGTGTTTTATATCACCTGCACAAAGGCTTCAAAACTGACAGTGACTACATGGCAAGAATGATCAAAAGGACATGGCTAGCCACTCAGGGTTGAGACTTGCTGCCACTGATCTTTTCCCTATATACATTTAAGTGTCTGGGAACCACTACTCTACGTATCACTTAAATTGATACAGCACTCTCACTAAGGCATGCATTGAAATATTTTTAATGTGTCAGAGACTCTTTCCCTGCCCACAACAATCCACAATAATTGATACTGTTCAACACATTTACAGCATTTTACTGTGCATTCTACAGTGTTTTACTGCTGAAATTACAGAAAAGTCTCAAGCCCAGTTTTCTCTGGCATTTAAAATTAGGGCCAAATTCGAGCTGGCTCGATTAGAATTCGGGCTGGTGATGCCATTACTATGCAACCACCAGCTGATCACTGCTGGATGCCGACACATTTAGCTAGCTCGTCTGGGTTTGTTGCTGTTAGCTAGGACATGGACAAGCTATACAAACATTTATGAGAACGTTCAGCTACCTAATGTTAGCTAGCAAATGAGAGTTGAAACAAGTTAGCTAGCTAGCTAACGGGAGCTAGCATGAATTTTAACTGGCCAGGTTCTATTAAAAGCTAGCCAGCTAGCTAGCTACATCATATCAAACTTGCCGTCTGGTTTGCTTGGTCAGCAAGCTAGCTAATAGCCAATGCCATGGCAATCAAGGTAGGAATTAAGCTAGCAAGCTGGCTTGTCCTGCTAGCAATGGCGCTAACCGTTTAGCTAGCAAGCTAAAATCAGCAAGCTAAATAAATGGCTCTGATTCTGGCTGGCACTGGCAGGAGTATGGGTAACATTAGTTATAGCATAGCTAGCAACATTAGTGAAGCCAGCTGCAGTCACATATTGGCTACCTAGCACAATGACAGAATTTATCATTTCTGGAGGCAGTGGAAACGCAATATGAGCTTCAAAGTGCCAATGGAAGTGCCAGTGCCAATGGAAACTGGGCTTTAGTGTGCAGTATAACACATGTATGGTATTTTACTGTACATTCTACAGTAATCTTCTCTAATCAGTATATGCAGAAGCATACGTTTAATTAATACAGTAAGTTACTGATAATATTACAAAAATGGCTAAAAGTGTTTTGTGTTAAATATGTTATTTTTATGATAACATATTCACTTCAGATATCACTTGGTGAAGTCCATAGGACATTGTCACGTTCCTGACCTGTTTTCTCTTGTTTTGTATGTGTTTATTGGTCAGGGCGTGAGTTTTGGGTGGGCAGTCTATGTTTTCTGTTTCTATGTTGGTTTTGGGTTGCCTGGTATGGCTCTCAATCAGAGGCAGGTGTTTGACGTTTCCTCTGATTGAGAGTCATATTAAGGTAGGTTGTTCTCACTGTTTGTTTGTGGGTGGGTGTCTCCTGTGTCTGTAGGTATGTTCGCGCCACACGGGACTGTAGCGTTGGTTTGTAGTCTGTACCTGTTTCGTGCGTTCTTCGTTTATATGTAAGTTCACATGTTTTAGGTCAGTCTACGTTCGTTTGTTGTTTTGTAATTATCAAGTGTTCTTCGTGTGTTTAGTTTCGTTTTGTAAATAAATCATTATGTCATCCTACCTCGCTGCAAATTGGTCTTCCGATCCCTCTCTCCTCTCCTCGTCCGAGGAGGAGGAGGAATTAGAGTTCCGTTACAGAACCACCCACCAAATTACCAGGATCAAGCAGCGGGGAAAAGGGCAGCGACAGCAACCGCAGAGATCCCAGGATTCATGGACATGGGAGGAGATCCTGGACGGCAAAGGACCCTGGGCTCAGGCAGGGGAATATCGCCGTCCCAAGGCGGAGCTGGAGGCAGCGAAGGCAGAGAGGCGCTGGTATGAGGAGGCAGCGCGGCGACGCGGTTGGGAGCCCGAGAGTCAGACCCAAAAATGTCTTGGGGGGGGCACACGAGGAGTGTGGCAAAGCCGGGTAGGATACCTGAGCCAACTCCCCGTGCTTACCGTGGAGTGAGAGGGCGTCGTACTGGTCAGACACCGTGTTATGCGGTAAAGCGCACGGTGTCCCCAGTACGCGTGCTTAGCCCAGTGCGGGCTATTCCACCTTGCCGCACTGGGAGGGCTAGGTTGGGCATCGAGCCGGATGTCATGAAGCCGGCCCAACGCATCTGGCCACCAGTGCGTCTCCTCGGGCCAGCATACATGGCACCAGCCTTACAGATGGTGTCCCCGGTTCGCCAGCATAGCCCAGTGCGGGCTATTCCACCTCGCCGCACTGGCAGGGCTACGGGCACCATTCAACCTGGTAGGGTTGGGCAGGCTCGGTGCTCAAGAGCACGTGTCCTCCTTCACGGTCCGGTATACCCGGTGCCACCTCCAAGTACCAGTCCACCGGTGGCAGCCCCCCGCACCAGGCTGTCTCTCCGGGTTCTCTCTCCAGCTGCTCCCACCTGTCCAGCGCTGTCAGAGCTTTCCTCCTCTCCAGCGCAGCCAGTGCCTATACCACGCACCAGGCTGTCTCTCCGTCTCCTCCCTACAGGTCTGCCAGTCTGCCCAGAACTGCCCGTCTGTCCTGAGCTGTCAGAGCTGCCCGTCTGTCCCGAGCGGTCAGAGCTGGCTGTCTGCCCAGCGGCGCCTGAACTGCCCGTCTGCCCAACGCCGCATGAACTGCCCGTCTGGACTGAGCCTGCAGAGCCGTCGTCCAGCCAGGACCAGCCAGAGCCGTCCAGCCAGGACCAGCCAGAGCCGTCCAGCCAGGATCAGCCAGAGCCGTCCAGCCAGGCCCAGCCAGAGCCGTCCAGCCAGGACCAGCCAGAGCCGTCCAGCCAGGACCAGCCAGAGCCGTCCAGCCAGGACCAGCCAGAGCCGTCCAGCCAGGACCAGCCAGAGCCGTCCAGCCAGGACCAGCCAGAGCCGTCCAGCCAGGACCTGCCAGAGCCGTCCAGCCAGGACCTGCCAGAGCCGTCCAGCCAGGACCTGCCAGAGCCGTCCAGCCAGGACCTGCCAGAGTCCCTCAGCCAGGACCTGCCAGAGTCCCTCAGCCAGGACCTGCCAGAGTCCCTCAGCCAGGACCTGCCAGAGTCCCTCAGCCAGGACCTGCCAGAGTCCCTCAGCCAGGACCTGCCAGAGTCCCTCAGCCAGGACCTGCCAGAGTCCCTCAGCCAGGACCTGCCAGAGTCCCTCAGCCCGGAGCTGCTGTCCCTCAGCCCGGAGCTGCCCCTTATCCCGGTGCTGGCCCTTATCCCGGTGCTGCCCCTTCATTTAGGTGGGTTTAGTTGGAGGGTGGTCATTGGGAGGGGGATACAGAAGCGGGGAGTGACTATGGTGGTGTGGGGACAGCGTCCGGAGCCTGAGCCACCACCGTGGTCAGATGCCCACCCAGACCCTCCCCTAGACTTTGTGCTGGTGCGCCCGGCGTTCGCACCTTAAGGGGGGGGTTATGTCACGTTCCTGACCTGTTTTCTCTTGTTTTGTATGTGTTTATTGGTCAGGGCGTGAGGTTTGGGTGGTCAGTCTATGTTTTCTGTTTCTATGTTGGTTTTGGGTTGCCTGGTATGGCTCTCAATCAGAGGCAGGTGTTTGACGTTTCCTCTGATTGAGAGTCATATTAAGGTAGGTTGTTCTCACTGTTTGTTTGTGGGTGGTTGTCTCCTGTGTCTGTAGGTATGTTCGTGCCACACGGGACTGTAGCGTTGGTTTGTAGTCTGTACCTGTTTCGTGCGTTCTTCGTTTATATGTAAGTTCACATGTTTTAGGTCAGTCTACGTTCGTTTGTTGTTTTGTAATTATCAAGTGTTCTTCGTGTGTTTAGTTTCGTTTTGTAAATAAATCATTATGTCATCCTACCTCGCTGCAAATTGGTCTTCCGATCCCTCTCTCCTCTCCTCGTCCGAGGAGGAGGAGGAATTAGAGTTCCGTTACAGACATAAAATGGATGAATCCAACGACCATGTCTCTAGCAAATACAGTCATGGGTGATAATTATACAATTTACTCAAAAAGGAAAAGCACCCTGGGAAATATTTGAATAAGGCTTTACACTAAGCAGTGTGTTAATTTATCACTGTTCCGGTGTCAATATGGGTCCACAGACACCACAATTTCAGTGTTCATTTAACACTGTTTGAATTATTATTTTTGTAACACTTTTTTTTCATGGTTATGTTAACAGTACTGCACTTTTCATGTAGCCTACTTTTGGCCACACTGTAAAACATTTCCTGTAAAGTTTACAGTAACTTATTGGCAGAAATTGGACAGTAAGTTACTGAAATGCACTTTACGGTAATCCAATTTAAGGTACCCAAAAAGTGACTGTTATGTAATTGACAGTATTTTACTGGAAATACCCATGCACTGTTATTTGTTTTTACATGTACATTTTGGTAATTTATTGGGTGCTCTTGTTCTTAGCAACTTAGTCAGTGCATTCAACCAAGGTTAATAAAAAAAACATATCAAAGTCATAGCAAGTAAAACGTTTCTGTAACTGTTACTGTGAATGTTGACGTAGTTATTAAGGATACATTGGTCTAAAAAATAATTGTAATTACAATATATCTTATGATATATCTAGACTTCCAGTGCTGACAAAGATGGCCGTCTCGCTTCGCGTTCCTAGGAAACTATGCAGTATTTAGTTTTTTATGTGTTATTTCTTACATTGTTACCCCAGGAAATCGTTGGTTTTATTACATACAGTCGGGAGGAACTATTGGATATAAGAGCAACGTCAACTCACCAACATTACGACCAGGAATACGACTTTCCCGAAGCGGATCCTCTGTTTGGCCCACCACCCAGGACAATGGATCGTATCCCAGCCGGCGACCCAAAAAAACAGCGCCGCAGAAGGGGGCGGTCAGGCTCTGTAGACTGGCACATCAAGCTGGTCAGGCTCTGTAGACTGGCACATCAAGCACTGCTCCCGAGCATACTACTCGCCAAGGTCCAATCTATTGACAACAAGATAGACGAAATCCGAGCAAGGGTTGCCTTCCAGAGAGACATCAGAGACTGTAACGTTCTTTGTTTCACGGAAACATGGCTCACTCGAGACACGCTATCAGAGTCGGTACAGCCACCTGGTTTCTTCACGCATCGCGCCGACAGAAACAAGCATCTCTCTGGTAATAAGAAGGGCGGGTGTGTATTCCTTATGATTAACGAGACGTGGTGTGATCATAACAACATACAGGAACTCAAGTCCTTTTGTTCACCTGACTTAGAATTCCTCACAATCAAATGCCCACCGCATTATCTACCAAGAGAATTCTCTTCGATCATAATCACAGTCATGTATATTCACCCCCAAACAGACACATCGATGGGCCTGAAAGAACTTTATTCGACTCTATGTAAACTGGAAACCACATATCCTGAGGCTGCATTTATTGTACCTGGAGATTTTAACAAGGCTAATCTGAAAACAAGGCTCCCTAAATTCTATCAGCATTTCCATTGCGCAACCCGGGCTGGCAAAACCCTGGATCATTGTTATTCTAACTTCCGCGACGCATATAAGGCCCTCCCCCGCCCTCCTTTTGGAAAAGCTGACCAGGACTCCATTTTGTTGCTCCCAGCCTATAGACAGAAACTAAAACAGGAAGCACCCGCACTCAGGTCTGTTCAACGCTGGTCCGACCAATCGGATTCCACGCTTCAAGATTGCTTCGATCACGTGGACTGGGATATGTTCCGCATAGCGTCGAACAACAACATTGATGAATATGCTGATTCAGTGAGCGAGTTTATTAGCAAGTGCATCGGTGATGTTGTACCCACAGCATCTATTAAAACATTCCCCAACCAGAAACCGTGGATTGATGGCAGCATTCACGCAAAACTGAAAGCGCGAACCACTGCTTTTAATCAGGGCAAGGTGACGGGAAACATGATCGAATACAAACAGTGTAGCTGTTCCCTCCACAAGGCAATCAAACAAGCTAAGCGTCAGTATAGAGACAAAGTAGGGTCGCAATTCAATGGCTCAGACACGAGAGGAATGTGGAAGGGCATACAGTAATTCACAGACTACAAAAGAAAAAACAGCCCCGTCGCAGACCGAGATGTCTTGCTCCCAGACAGACTAAACAACTTCTTTGCTTGCTTTGAGGACACAACCGTGCCACTGACACGGCCCGCTACCAAAACCTGCGGAGCTCTCCTTCACTGCAGCCAACGTGAGTAAAACATTTAAACGTGTTAACTCTCTCAAGGCTGCAGACCCAGACGGTATCCCCAGTCGCGTCCTCAGAGCATGCGCTGACCAGCTGGCTGGTGTGTTTACGGACATATTTAATCAATCCTAATCCCAGTCTGCTGTTCCCACATGCTTCAAGAGGGGTTCCTGTTCCCAAGAAATCTAAGGTAACTGAGCTAAATGAGTACCGCCCCGTAGCACTCACTTCCGTCATCATGAAGTGCTTTGAGAGACTAGTCAAGGACCATATCACCTCCACCCTACCTGACACCCTAGACCCACTCCAATTTGCTAACCGCCCCAATAGGTCCACAGACGATGCAATCGCAATCACACTGCATACCGCCCTAACTCATCTGGACAAGAGGAATACCTATGTAAGAATGCTGTTCATCGACTACATCTCAGCATTTAACACTATAGTATCCTCCAAACTCATCATTAATCTCGAGACCCTGGGTCTCGACCCAGCCGTGTGCAACTGGGTCCTGGACTTCCTGACGGGCCACCCCCAGGTGGTGAGGGTAGGTAACAACATCTCCACCCCGCTGATCCTCAACACTGGGGCCCCACAAGGGTGCGTTCTCAGCCCTCTCCTTTACTCCCTGTTCACCCACGACTGCGTGGCCATGCACGCCTCTAACTCAATCATCAAGTTTGCAAACAACACTACAGTGGTAGGCTTGATTACCAACAACGACGAGATGGCCTACAGGGAGGAGGTGAGGGCCCTCGGAGTGTGGTGTCAGGAAAATAACCTCACACTCAATGACAACAAAACAAAGGAGATTATCATGGACTTCAGGAAACAGCAAAGGGAGCAGCCCCCTATCCACATCGACAGGACAGTAGTGGAGAGGGTAGTAAGTTTTAAGTTCCTCGGCGTACACATCACGGACAAACTGAAATGGTCCACCCACACAGACAGCGTGGTGAAGAACCGTAAGGCTCTCCAGAGGGTAGTGAGGTCTGCACACCGTATCACCGGGGGCAAACTACCTGCCCTCCAGGACACCTACACCACCCAATGTCACAGGAAGGCCAAAAAGATGGCCATCGCTCATTCATATATTTTTATGTACATGTTCTTATTCATTCCTTTACACTTTTGTGTGTGTATAAGGTAGTTGTTGTGAAATTGTAAGGTTAGATTACTTGTCAGATATTACTGCATGGTTGGAACTAGAAGCACAAGCATTTCGCTACACTCGCATTAACATTTGCTTACCATGTGTATGTGACAAATAACATTGTCACATTTGATCTCTGACTATCTCTGGGTAGTGCCAATACAATAATAAGATATTCACGGTAACTTGATGCCCGAGCAATGAAACACAGTACAATACAGTAAAAGTAACTATTAAACTGTAAGATAATAATTTCTACAGTATTTTACTGTAATTGCAAAGGTTTAGAGCAGGGATAATATTTTTTTTGGGGGGGGGCCGGAACATAATTACAGATAGTTTGTAGACTGTAAATTGACAGCAAAAAAACATAAACAGATATACTATTAGACTAAAACAGAGTCACCTGGCTCTCTATTATGAGTGGGAAAACTTAGGAAAAGATTTTCAAAATTATAAACACTTGGACCTGATTTCCTGTTGTTTTTTGTATTTTATGTCCAACAACGAAAATACAACAAAATACATACAGTTGAAGTCGGAAGTTTACATACACTTTAGCCAAATATATTTAAACTCAGTTTTTCACAATTCCTGACAATTAATACTAGTAAAAATTCCCTGTCTTAGGTCAATTAGGATCACCACTTTGTTTTAAGAATGTGAATTGTCAAATCAAATCACATTTATTTATAAAGCCCTTCTTACGTCAGCTGATGTCACAAAGTGCTGTACAGAAACCCAGTCTAAAACCCCAAACAGCAAGCAATGCAGGTGTAGAAGCACGGTGGCTATGAAAAACTCCCTAGAAAGGCCAGAACCTAGGAAGAAACCTAGAGGAACCAGGCTATGAGGGGTGGCCAGTCCTCTTCTGGCTGTGCCGGGTTGAGATTATAACAGAACATGGCCAAGATGTTCATAATGACCATCAGGGTCAAATAATAATAATCACAGTGGGTGTCGAGGGTGCAACAGGTCAGCACCTCAGGAGTAAATGTCAGTTGGCTTTTCATAGCCGCTCATGCAGAGTATCTCTACCGCTCCTGCTGTCTCTAGAGAGTTGAAAACAGCAGGTCTGGGACAGGTAGCACGTCCGGTGAACAGGTTAGAGTTCCATAGCCGCTGGCAGAACAGTTGAAACTGGAGCAGCAGCACGGCCAGGTGGACTGGGGACAGCAATGAGTCATCAGGCCAGGTTGTCCTGCGGCATGGTCCTAAGGCTCAGGTCCTCCGAGAGAGAGAGAAAGAAATAAAAGAATTAGAGAGCATACTTAAATTCACACAGGACACCGGATAAGACAGGAGAAGTACTCCAGATAAAACAGACTGACCCTAGCCCCCTGACACACAATCTACTGCAGCATAAATACTGGAGGCTGAGACAGGAAGAGTCGGGAGACACTGTGTCCCCGTCCGACGATGCCCCCAGATAGGGCCATACAGGCAGGATAAAACCCCACCCACTTTGCCAAAGCACAGCCCCCCACACCACTAGAGAGATATCTTCAATCACCAACTTACCATCCTTAGACAAGGCCGAGTATAGCCCACGAAGATCTCCGCCACGGCACAACCCAAGAGGGCGGTGCCATCCCAGACAAAAAGATCACGTCAAATCAAATCAAATCAAATTTTATTAGTCACATACACATGGTTAGCAGATGTTAATGCGAGTGTAGCGAAATGCTTGTGCTTCTAGTTCCGACAATGCAGTAATAACCAACAAGTAATCTAACCTAACAATTCCACAACTACTACCTTACACACACACACAAGTGTAAAGGGATAAAGAATATGTACATAAAGATATATGAATGAGTGGTGGTACAGAACGGCATGGCAGATGCAGTAGATGGTATAGAGTACGGTATATACATATGAGATGAGTACTGTAGGGTATGTAAACATAAAGTGGCATAGTTTAAAGTGGCTAGTGGTACATGTATTACATAAAGATGGCAAGATGCAGTAGATGATATAGAGTACAGTATATACATATGAGATGGGTAATGTAGGGTATGTAAACATTATATTAAGTGGCATTGTTTAAAGTGGCTAGTGGTACATTTTTACATAATTTCCATCAATTCACATTTTTAAAGTGGCTGGAGTTGAGTCAGTATGTTGGCAGCGGCCGCTAAATGTTAGTGGTGGCTGTTTAACAGTCTGATGGCCTTGAGATAGAAGCTGTTTTTCAGTCTCTCGGTCCCTGCTTTGATGCACCTGTACTGACCTCGCCTTCTGGATGATAGCGGGGTGAACAGGCAGTGGCTTGGGTGGTTGTTGTCCTTGATGATCTTTATGGCCTTCCTGTGACATCGGGTGGTGTAGGTGTCCTGGAGGGCAGGTAGTTTGCCCCTGGTGATGCGTTCTGCAGACCTCACTACCCTCTGGAGAGCCTTACGGTTGTGGGCGGAGCAGTTGCCGTACCAGGCGGTGATACAGCCCGACAGGATGCTCTCGATTGTGCATCTGTAGAAGTTTGTGAGTGCTTTTGGTGACAAGCCGAATTTCTTCAGCCTCCTGAGGTTGAAGAGGCGCTGCTGCGCCTTCTTCACAACGCTGTCTGTGTGGGTGGACCAATTCAGTTTGTCCGTGATGTGTACACCGAGGAACTTAAAACTTTCCACCTTCTCCACTACTGACCCGTCGATGTGGATAGGGGGGTGCTCCCTCTGCTGTTTCCTGAAGTCCACAATCATCTCCTTTGTTTTGTTGACGTTGAGTGTGAGGTTATTTTCCTGACACCACACTCCGAGGGCCCTCACCTCCTCCCTGTAGGCCGTCTCGTCGTTGTTGGTAATCAAGCCTACCACTGTAGTGTCATCCGCAAACTTGATGATTGAGTTGGAGGCGTGCATGGCCACGCAGTCGTGGGTGAACAGGGAGTACAGGAGAGGGCTCAGAACGCACCCTTGTGGGGCCCCAGTGTTGAGGATCAGCGGGGTGGAGATGTTGTTACCTACCCTCACCACCTGGGGGCGGCCCGTCAGGAAGTCCAGGACCCAGTTGCACAGGGCGGGGTCGAGACCCAGGGTCTCGAGCTTGATGACGAGTTTGGAGGGTACTATGGTGTTAAATGCTGAGCTGTAATCGATGAACAGCATTCTCACATGGGTATTCCTCTTGTCCAGATGGGTTAGGGCAGTGTGCAGTGTGGTTCGATTGCGTCGTCTGTGGACCTATTGGGTCGGTAAGCAAATTGGAGTGGGTCTAGGGTGTCCGGTAGGGTGGAGGTGATATGGTCCTTGACTAGTCTCTCAAAGCACTTCATGATGACGGAAGTGAGTGCTACGGGGCGGTAGTCGTTTAGCTCAGTTACCTTAGCTTTCTTGGGAACAGGAACAATGGTGGCCCTCTTGAAGCATGTGGGAACAGCAGACTGGGATAAGGATTGATTGAATATGTCCGTAAACACACCAGCCAGCTGGTCTGCGCATGCTCTGAGGACGCGGCTGGGAATGCCGTCTGGGCCTGCAGCCATGCGAGGGTTAACACGTTTAAATGTTTTACTCACCTCGGCTGCAGTGAAGGAGAGCCCGCAGGTTTTGGTAGGGGGCCGTGTCAGTGGCACTGTATTGTCCTCAAAGCGGGCAAAAAAGTTGTTTAGCCTGTCTGGGAGCAAGACATCCTGGTCCGCGACGTGGCTGGTTTTCTTTTTGTAATCCGTGATTGACTGTAGACCCTGCCACATACCTCTTGTGTCTGAGCTGTTGAATTGCGACTCGATTTTGTCTCTGTACTGGGACTTAGCCTGTTTGATTGCCTTGCGGAGAGAATAGCTACACTGTTTGTATTCGGTCATGCTTCCGGTCACCTTGCCCTGGTTAAAAGCAGTGGTTCGCGCTTTCAGTTTCACGCGAATGCTGCCGTCAATCCACGGTTTCTGGTTTGGGAATGTTTTTATCGTTGCTGTGGGTACGACATCGTCAATGCACTTCCTAATGAACTCGCTCACCGAATCAGCATATTCGTCAATATTGTTGTTGGACGCGATGCGGAACATATTCCAATCCGCGTGATCGAAGCAGTCTTGAAGCGTGGATTCAGATTGGTCGGACCAGCGTTGAACAGACCTGAGCGCGGGAGCTTGTTGTTTGAGTTTCTGTTTGTAGGCTGGAATCAACAAAATGGAGTCGTGGTCAGCTTTTCCGAAAGGGGGGCGGGGGAGGGCCTTATATGCGTCGCGGAAATTAGTATAACAATGATCTAGGGTTTTTCCAGCCCTGGTAGCACAATCGATATGCTGATAGAATTTAGGGAGTTTTGTTTTTAGATTAGCCTTGTTAAAATCCCCAGCTACGATGAATGCAGCCTCAGGGTGTGTGGTTTCCAGTTTACAAAGAGTCAGATAAAGTTCGTTCAGGGCCATCGATGTGTCTGCTTGGGGGGGAATATATACGGCTGTGATTATGATTGAAGAGAATTCCCTTGGTAGATAATGCGGTCGACATTTGATTGTGAGGAGTTCTAGATCAGGTGAACAGAATGACTTGAGTTCCTGTGTGTTGTTATGATGATCACACCACTTCTCGTTAATCATGAGGCATACCCCCCCGCCCCTCTTCTTACCGGAAAGATGTTTGTTTCTGTCGGCGCGATGCATGAAGAAACCAGCTGGCTGCACCGACTCCGTTAGCGTCCCTTGAGTTAGCCATGTTTCCGTGAAGCAGAGCACGTTGCAATCCCTGATGTCTCTCTGGAATGCTACCCGTGCTCGGATTTCATCAACCTTATTGTCAAGAGACTGGACATTGGCGAGTAGTATGCTAGGGAGTGGAGCGCGATGTGCCCGTCTCCGAAGCCTGACCACGAGACCGCCTCGTTTGCCCCTTTTTCGGCGTCGCACAGGGTCGCCGGCTGGGATCAGATCCATTGTATTGGGTGGAAGGCAAAACACTGGATCCGTTTCGGGAAAGTCATATTCCTGGTAGGAACGATGATGAGTTGACGTTAATCGTATATTCAGTAGTTCCTCCCGACTGTATGTAATGAAACCTAAGATTACGTCAGTGACTCAACCCATTCAAGTGACGCACCCCTCCTAGGGACGGCATGGAAGAGCACCAGTAAGCCAGTGACCCAGCCCCTGTAATAGGGTTAGAGGCAGAGAATCCCAGTGGAGAGAGGGGAACCGGCCAGGCAGAGACAGCAAGGGCAGTTCGTTGCTCCAGTGCCTTTCCTTTCACCTTCACACTCCTGTGTCAGACTACACTCAATCATAGGACCTACTGAAGAGATGAGTCTTCAATAAAGACTTAAAAGTTGAGACCGAGTCTGCGTCTCTCACATGGGTAGGCAGACAATTCCATCAAAATGGAGCTCTGCAGGAGAAAGCTCTGCCTCCAGCTGTTTGCTTAGAAATTCTAGGGACAATTAGGAGGCCTGCGTCTTGTGACCGTAGCGTACGTGTAGGTATGTACGGCAGGACCAAATCGGAAAGATAGGTAGGAGCAAGCCCATGTAATGCTTTGTAGGTTAGCAGTAAAACCTTGAAATCAGCCCTTGCCTTAACAGGAAGCCAGTGTAGAGAGGCTAGCACTGGAGTAATATGATCACATTATTTGGTTCTAGTCAAGATTCTAGCAGGCGTGTTTAGCACTAACTGAAGTTTATTTAGTGCTTTATCTGGGTAGCTGGAAAGTAGGGTATTGCAGTGGTTTAACCTGTTGAGGATAGAGGGCGCTATTTTCACTTTGGGGGAAAATCGTGCCCAATTTAAACGGCCTCGTACTCTATTCTTGCTCGTACAATATGCATATTATTATTACTATTGGATAGAAAACGCTCAAGTTTCTAAAACCGTTTGAATTATATCTGTGAGTAAAACAGAACTCATTTTGCAGCAAATTTCCTGTCAGAAAGTGAAAAATCTGAAATCCAGGCTCTGTTCCAGGGCCTCCCTAATCGTTTGCTTGAATTCTATTAGTATACATGCACTTCATACGCCTTCCACTAGATGTCAATAGGCTGTGAGAGGTGAAATGGGGTCTCTAGCTCTTTCTATGGTGAAAAGAGACAGCTTGGAATGACATGACCCCAGAATTCCTATGTTCAGGAAGCGCATAAAGGTCACCAGTATTGGCTTCTGAAAAGCATTCGTTATAGACGTTTTATATCTCCGGCTTTGATTTTATTTGATAAATGTAATAAAATCATCGAAGTATGTTTTTTCAATATAGTTTTATTAGATTATTGAAATTTTTCCGGGAGTTTAGGCGTGTTGCGTTCTTTGCGTTTGGTGACGAAGGAGAGCTTAGCGCCACTTAGCTAGTTTTGCTTGCTCATTCGAGAGGGAAAAATGCCATTCTAAAACCAAACAACAATTGTTCTGGACAAAGGACCCCTTGTACAACATTCTGATGGAAGATCATCAAAAAGTAGGACCCATTTATGATGGTATTTCATATATCTGTCGAACATGTTTACTTTTAGTTAGCGCCCAGATTTTGGGGGCTCTCTCGCAATAACGTAAGCTGCATATCGTAATGAAGTTCTTTTTAGAATTCTAACACGGCGATTGCATTAAGAACTAGTGTATCTATCATTTCCTATACAACATGTATTTTTTAGTAAAGATTATGAATAGTTATTTGGTCAGAATAGGTGAGTGTCAGAGAAATATCCGAACATTCTGGGAAAAAGATGCTAAGTTTTCAGAATGTGTAATCACGGATTTCAGCTCTAAATATGCACATTTTCGAACAAACCATATATGTATTGTGTAATATGATGTTATAGGACTGTCATCTGATGAAGATTTATGAAGGTTAGTGAAAATTAATATATTTTGCTGGTTTATTCGCTATCGCTAACGTGCCTATTGCTATCGCTAACGTGCCTTGATGAATGAATGCGGTTGTGTGGTAGGCTATTGTAGTAAGCTAATATAATGCTATATTGTGTTTTCGCTGTAAAACACTTAAAAAATCTGAAATATTGTCTGGATTCACAAGATGTTTGTTTTTAATTTGCTGTACACCATGTATTTTTTCAGAAATGTTTTATGATGAGTATTTAGGTATTTCACGTTGGTCTCTATAATTACTCTGGCTGCTTCGGTGCTATTTTTGATGGTAGCTGTGATGGTAGCTGCAATGTAAAACTGATTTATACCTCAAATATGCACATTTTTCGAACAAAACATAGATTTATTGTGTAACATGTTATAGGACTGTCATCTGATGAAGTTGTTTCTTGGTTAGTTTGGTTGGTTCTTGGTTAGTTTGGTTGGTTTCGTGCATGCTACCTGTGCTGTGAAAAATGTCTGTGCTTTTTTGTATTTGGTGGTGAGCTAACATAAATATATGTGGTGTTTTCGCTGTAAAACTTTTTAAAAATCGGACATGTTGACTGGATTCACAAGAGGTGTATCTTTCATTTGCTGTATTGGACTTGTTAATGTGTGAAAGTTAAATATTTCTCAAAAATATTTTTTGAATTTCGCGCTCTGCCTTTTCAGTGGAATGTGGGAGGAGTTCCGCTAGCGGAACGCTGGGGCTAGACAGGCTAACCTAGAAGTGACAAAAGCATGGATTCATTTTTCTGCATCATTTTTGGACAGAAAGTTTCAGATTTTTGCAGTGTTATGTAGATGGAAAAAAGCTGTCCTTGAAACAATCTTGATATGTTCGTCAAAAGAGAGATCAAGGTCCAGAGTAACGCCGAGGTCCTTCACAGTAAACCAGGGCAGAACTTGTCCGTGTAGACCAATTTGGGTTTCCAATCTCTCCAAAAGAATGTGGTGATCAACGGTATCAAAAGCATCACTAAGGTCTAGGAGCATGAGGACAGATGCAGAGCCTCGGTCTGAAGCCATTAAAGGTCATTTACCACCTTCACAAGTGCGTTCTCAGTGCTATGATGGGGTCTAAAACCAGACTGAAGCGTTTCGTATACATTGTTTGTCTTCAGGAAGGCAGTGAGTTGCAGTGCAACAGCTTTATCTAACATTTTTGAGAGGAATGGGAGATTCGATATAGGCCGTTAGTTTTTTATATTTTCTGTGTCAATGTTTGGCTTTTTCAAGAGAGGCTTTATTACTGCCACTTTTAGTGAGTTTGGTACACATCTGGTGGATAGAGAGCTGTTTATTATGTTCAACATAGAAGGGCCAAGCACAGGATGCAGCTCTTTCAGTAGTTTAGTTGGAATAGGATCCAGTAAGCAGCTTGAAGGTTTAGAGGCCATGATCATTTTCATAATTGTGGCAAGAGATATAGTACTAAAACACATGTGTCTCCCTTGATCCTAGGTCTTGGCAGAGTTGTGCAGACTCAGGACAACTGAGCTTTGGAGGAATACGCAGATTTAAAGAGAAGTCAGTAATTTGCTTTCTAATGATCATGATCTTTTCCTCAAAGAAGTTCATGAATTTATCACTGCTGAAGTGAAAGGCATCCTAAACTGCCTGCATACCATAGTTGATTATTGCTGAGTTGTGGCTGCTGTCTATGATTTGTCTCAAACTATTGAAGAGTTTATTACATTTTTGTGACATCTTTTATGACAGTAGAGAACAAATGTTTATTATTATCAAACTGCTTTTGCTGTTTAATGAATGAGGAGAAAAATAAAACTCCTTTCATGCCCTTTTACTTGAGGCTAACAATCAGTGTTTAATGGGCAGAGACATGCAGACGAAGATCATATAATGTTGTGGATTGATCATCTCCACTGGTCTAGGCCTTATATGCACTGTCATCTTGTTATGGAAGCCAGGCATGCAAAGTAACTCACCAAACTATGTTTACTGCTAAGCTAATAGTCTTGTCAAAAGAGGGACATCAAAAATAGATATCTCTGCATTGCCTGTGTTCAGCACTTTCCACGGACACATACCCTGGGTAGTGGACACTGGAGCCCATTGTTGTTAAAGGGCTAATTGGAGGTTGCTGGGCTCTATCCACCTCAGCAGTTTTCTGGTCTTATTCATTGACAGCAGCTATGATGTGAGGCACTCAGTCTTTAATAAAGCCAGCCAGACAGTCAGACAGGGATGGTTCTAAGGAGTGGTGAAGTGATTAATGGGAATGAGATTACATGATAATGTGATGGTGGGATGAGAAGGAGGAGGGTATTGTGTAAAGTATTCTTCTGATTTGATTTAAAGTTACAGTTGGGATTGATTTTGCTTTTATCCATGGTGACTAGAAATGTCACATCATCCGATCGTGTGGTGTAAATCAACACGTTTATTTGAGTGTCCTAGAACTCTTTACTCTTCAAACCCTTACCCAGCGGGCAAAACTGGTTGCAAATACATCCAGAGCATACAACCAGATTACAACTAGATTATAACCTGATTACAAACAAATTACAACCAGATTAAAGCCAGATTATAACCAGATTACACTGGGGGCTCCCGAGAGGCGCACCGGTCTAAGGCACTGAGTCTCAGTGCTAGAGGCATCACTACAGACACCCTGTTTCGAATCCAGGCTGTATCACAGCCTAGATGTAGGCTCTATCACAACCAGCAATGATTGGGAGTCCCATAGGGAGGCGCACAATTGGCCCAGCGTTGTCCGGGTTTGGCCAGAGTAGGCCATCATTGCAAATTAGAATTTGTTTTTAACTGGTTTGCCTAGTTAACTTCTCTAGGGTACGTGAGACGGTAGCGTCCCACCTCTTCAACAGCCAGTGAAACTGCAAGGCGCCAAATTCAAATACAGAAATAGTCATTATAAAAATTCAGAAAACAAAACATATTTTACAAAGGTTTAATATTTCTTTGGGATAGGGAGGTGCTGTTTTCACTTTGGGAAAAAATCGTGCCCAATTTAAACAGCCTCGTACTCTATGCTAGATCGTACAATATGCATATTATTATTACTATTGGATAGAAATCACTCAAGTTTCTAAAACCGTTTGAATTATATCTGTGAGTAAAACAGAACTCATTTTGAAGCAAACTTCCTGTCAGGAAGTTAAAAATCTGAAATCGAGGCTCTGTTCCAGGGCCTTCCTATTCATTTGCTTGAAATCTATGGATATACATGCATTTCATCCGCCTTCCACTAGATGTCAACAGGCAGTGGAAGGTGGAATGGGGTTTCTAGCTTGATCTGAGGTCGAACAAGAGCTCTTGGAATGACGTGACCCCAAATTTCCTTTAGGCGCGGGAAGGAACCCTGGATTGCCTTCTGAAAAGCTTTCGGTATAGACGGCTAATATCTCCGGCTTTGATTTTATTTGATACATGTGATAATATCATCGTAAAGTATGTTTTTTCAATATAGTTTTATCAGATTATTGAACGTTTATCGGGAGTTTTGGCGGTTTCCGTTCTCTGCGTTTGGTGAAGATGGACAACTTCGCGCCACTTGGCTAGTTTTGGTTGCTAATTCGACAGGAGAAGAGGACATTCTAAAACCAAACAACGATTTATTCTGGACAAAGGACTCCTTGTACAACATTCTGATGGAAGCTCAGCAAAAGTAGGAACCATTTATGATGTTATTTCGTATTTCTGTGGAAAATGTTTAGTACTATTTTCCGCCCTCATTGCAGGCGCTGTCTCGCTATAACGTAAGCTGTATGTCGTACTAAAGTTATTTTTAGAATTCTAACACGGCGATTGCATTAACCTTTCACGAGCCTCTACCCCGGGTCCGGGATCACCCCCCACCCCCCCCACACACTGATTAGCATAGCTAGCATAGCTTCACAAGTAGATAGTAGCATCTAAATATCATTAAATCACAAGTCCAAGACACCAGATGAAAGATACAGATCTTGTGAATAAAGCCACCATTTCAGATTTTTAAAATGTTTTACAGGGAAGACAAAATATGTAAATCTATTAGCTAAACACGTTAGCAAAATACACCACTATTCTAACTCCATCAGTTTCTTACTCCTTCAGGTGCTATCACCAATTCGGCTCAACTAAGATATTGATAGCCAATAACCTATAAAAAAACCCATCAGATGACAGTCTGATAACATATTCATGGTATAGGATAGTTTTTGTTAGAAAAAAGTGCATATTTCAGGTAGAAATCACAGTTTACAATTGCACCGACCATCACAAATCGACTAGAATTACTAGATAGAGCAACGTGTATGACCAATTTACTCATCATAAAACATTTCATAAAAATAGACAAAGCATAGCAATGGAAAGACCCAGTTCTTGTGATTTCAGACCATATTTCAGATTTCCTAAGCGTTTTTCAGCGAAAACACAATAAATCGATAAGTTAGCATACCACATGTGCAAACGTTACCAGAGCATCGATTCCAGCCAAAGAGCGCTATAACGTAATCACCGCCAAAATATATTAATTTTTTCACTAACCTTCTCAGAATTCTTCCGATGACACTCCTGTAACATCATTTTACAACATACATATACAGTTTGTTCGAAAAGGTGCATATTTAGCCATACAAAACCGTGGTTATACAATGGAAATAGTCACAACTCAAGCCTCAAAATGAGGAACGTCAGCTTTCAGAGTGATCTAGTTTAATCGAAAGCTAATCATATACTTGACTAAAAAATACAGGGTTGACAGGAATCGAAAGACAAATTAGTTCTTAATGCAACCGCTGATTTACATTTTTAAAATTATCCTTACTTTTCAATACAGGGTTCGCCAAGTGAAGCTATACCAAACAAAATGGCGAAATATGCGTTTAAAATATTTCGACAGAACAGCGATTTATCATATTAAATATTGCTTACTTTGAGCTGATCTTCCATCAGATTCTTGGGCAATGTATCCTTTCTATGTTATAAACGTCTTTTGGTCGATAGATGTCCTCTGTCCTTCGAAATGTCCACCACCAACGACCGACACCCCGAAACGTTTCCAAAGCTAAAAAGTGCACGACAAATAAATCCCTCAGAATCGCACTAAACGGATATAAATTGCTATAAAACGGTTCAAATTAACTACATTATGATGTTTTTAACAACTATAACGACTGAAAACATGACCGGAGAACTAGAACTAGTTACATAACGATTTGGAATGAGGCAGGTCCGAAGTCCATCTTGCTTGTGGCGCGCGGAGAGAGAGAGGGGTCATCCCACGTTTTGTGGTTTTATATGGGCTGGGATTGTGCAATAGACTCCATTCAAAACGTGATGACGTACAGACACCCAGAGGAAGACGTAGGCAGTGTCGGTTTCTTCATAGCATTCACTGTCGCCTTAAAAACAGACTCCAGATCAGGGGTAAAAATTTCTGGAATCTGACCCCTGTCATGAAAAGTGCTGTAGATATTGTTCTGTACCACTCAGAGACAAAATTCCAACTTCTATAGAAACTAGAAGGTGTTTTCTATCCAATAATAACAATAATATGCATATTGTACGATCAAGAATTTAGCACGAGGCAGTTTAATTTGGAGACCCAAATATGCTAATGCGGAACAGCACCCCCTATAGTTGCAAGAAGTTAAGAACTAGTGTATCTTTCATTTGCTGTACAACATGTATTTTTTAGTAAAGTTTATGATGAGTTCTTTGATTAGATTAGGTGAGTGTCAGAAATATATCCGGATAATTTTGTGCAGTTTGGCTACGTATTCACATTGTAAAACCACGATTTGTACCGCTAAATATGCACATTTTCGAACAAAACATATATGTATTGTGTAACATGATGTTATAGGACTGTCATCTGATGAAGGTTGTCAAGGTTAGTGAATAATTTTATATCTTTTGCTGGTTTTTGCGATCGCTACCTTTGCGGTGAATGAATGCGGTTGTGTGGTTGGCTATTGTGGTACGCTAATATAATGCTATATTGTGTTTTCGCTGTAAAACACTTAAAAAATCTGAAATATTGGCTGGATTCACAAGATGTTTATCTTTCATTTGCTGTACACCATGTATTTTTCATAAATGTTTTATGATGAGTATTTAGGTATTTCACGTTGCTCTCTGTAGTTATTCTTGCTGCTTCGGTGCTATTTGTGATTGTAGCTGCAATGTAAAACTATGATTTATACCTGAAATATGCACATTTTTCGAACAAAACATAGATTTATTGTATAACATGTTATAAGACTGTCATCTGATGAAGTTGTTTCTTGGTTAGTGACTAATTCTATCTCTATTTGGGGGTTTTGTGCAAGCTACCTGTGCTGTGAAAGAAATGTCTATGCTTTTTTGTATTTGGTGGTGAGCTAACATAAATATACGTGGTGTTTTCGCTGTAAAACATTTAAAAAATCGGACATGTTGGCTGGATTCACAAGATGTTTATCTTTCATTTGCTGTATTGGACTTGTTAATGTGTGAAAATTAAATATTTCAAAAAAATATTTTTTGAATTTCGCACGCTGCCTTTTCAGTGGAATGTGGGGGGCGTTCCGCTAGCGGAACCCCGGGGCTAGAAAGGTTAAAGATTAAGATTAACTTCTTGTGAATCGAACCATGGTGTCAGATTTTAAAAATGCTTTACGACAAAAGCATACCGTACGATTATTTGAGAACATAGCCCAGCAGACAAATCATTACAAACAGTAACCAGCCAAGTAGAAGAGTTACACAAGTCAGAAATAGAGATAGAAGTAATCCCTTA
Source organism: Salvelinus alpinus (assembly GCF_045679555.1). Taxonomy (NCBI): domain Eukaryota; kingdom Metazoa; phylum Chordata; class Actinopteri; order Salmoniformes; family Salmonidae; genus Salvelinus; species Salvelinus alpinus. The sequence continues at coordinate 88,018,138 of NC_092088.1, read as the reverse complement.
CCTTTGATAATCTTCATATGCTTGCACTCAGCAGGCATTCATTTACTCAATAAATGTTCCTTTTGTTCGATAAAGTCTCTTTATATCCAAAAACCTCTGTTTTGTTCGCGTGTTTTCTTCAGTAATCCACAGGCTCAAACGCAGACAAAAAATCCAAATTGTATCCGTAAAGTTCATAGAAACATGTAACACGATGTTTATATTAAAAACTTCTTGCAACTATAGGGGGTGCTGTTCCGCATTAGCATTTTTTGGTCTCCAAATTAAACGGCCTATTGCTCAATTCTTGATCGTACAATATGCATATCCTTACTAATATTGGATAGAAAACACTGTCTAGTTTCTAAAACCGTTTTAATTATGTCTGTGGGTGACCCAGAACTCCCTCTACAGCAAAAATCCTGACATGACTTGCGAAGGTCTGAGAATTATCCTCTGATCTGGGTTCAGTTTTAAAGCCTGTGTATATCCTATGGCTGGAATTGAACTGCACCCGCCTTCCCCTGGATGTCAGTAACCAATGAGAAGTGGAATGGTCTGTCTGCGTAGCTGTCCGAGGTTATAAAGCCGGATGGAACGAGAGTACCTTTCTTTGTCTCGTTCGTCATGGCGCCTGGCAAGAAGTCAGGATGAAATTTTGGAACGCTCAGTTATCGACCAGAGATGTATCCGTCTGTAATTTAATTAAATATAGGTGTTAGAAACATCATAACGATGTTATTTGAAACCGATTTATATCAGTTTATGCGAGTATAGTGCTATTTTTCTGAATTTCCTTTGTATCTAGTTTGAGGATTTGGACATGTGTGTGCGACATAGCTAATGGTAGCAGCTAGTTCCAAAGGTGAAGAGGACGTTTTACAACAAAGCAACTATTCTTTTGAAGAAAAGACACATTGCCCAAGATACTGATGGAAGCTCGTCCAAAAGTAGGAACTATTTATGATGTTATTACGTATTTATGTGGAAAAATGTCATAGTGTTTGCGCGCCACTTTTGCAGGCACTGGTCTGGCTGCAACGCACACTATATGTCTAGTAACGTTAATTTTAAAAATCTAACATAGCGATTGCATTAAGAACTAATTTATCTTTCGATTGTTGTCCAACTTATATTTTTTAGTCAAGTTTATGAATAGTATTTTTATAAGAATAGGCGCTAATCCAAAATGGCGCCGGCCAGAATACATGCAATGTTTGTAGTGATTACATAGTATAACCACGATTTGTGCTGCTAAATATGCACATTTTCGAACAAAAGCTATATGCATTGTGTAATATGATGTTACAGGACTGTCATCTGATGAAGTATATCAAGGTTAGTCAAATTATATATCTTTTGTTGGGTTGTTACGATCGCTAACATTTACAGCTGGTGAATGCGGTTGTGATTCTGGCTATTGTGGTACGCTTATATAATGCTATATTGTGTTTTCGCTGTAAAACACTTAGAAAATCTGAAATATTCTCTGGATTCACAAGATCTGTGTCTTTCGATTGCTGTAGGCTGTCTATTTTTCTGAAGTGTTTTAGGATGATTCTTTTGGTAATTGACGTCGGTCTCTGTAATTATTCCGGCTGCTTCCAACGCTATTTCAGATTGCAGCTGCAATGTAGAACTGTGATTTCTACCTGAAATATGCACTTTTTTCTAACAAAAACTATCCTATACCATGAATATGTTATCAGACTGTCATCTGAAGAGGTTTTTTCTTGGTTAGTGGCTATCAATATCTTAGTTTAGCCGAATTGGTGATAGCACCTGAAGTAGTAAGAAACTGATGGAGTTAGAAAAGTGGTGTATTTTGCTAACGTGTTTAGCTAATAGATTTACATATTTTGTCTTCCCTGTAAAACATTTTAAAAATCTGAAATGGTGGCTTTATTCACAAGATCTGTATCTTTCATCTGGTGTCTTGGACTTGTGATTTAATGATATTTAGATGCTACTATCTACTTGTGAAGCTATGCTAGCTATGCTAATCAGTGTGTGGGGGGGTGGGGGGTGATCCCGGACCCGGGGTAGAGGCTCGTTAGAGGTTAAATCCTCAGGTTGTTTTTAGCCTAAATAATTGATAATATTTCAACCGGACAATAACGTTGTCAATATAAAAGGTAAACAAGAAAGGCACTCTCTCGGTCTCGCGCATGAAAAGCTGTGTGACACTTTAGGGTCCACTCATTCAGACTGCTCTTACTTCCTAATTTTTCAGAATACAAGCCTGAAACAATTTCTAAAGCCTGTTGACATCCAGTGGAAGGCATAAAAACCGCAATTTGAGTCCTAAGTCAATGGATACTGTAATGGCATTGAATAGAAAACTACAAGACCAAAAAAAAAAATACTTCCTGAATGGATTTTTCTCAGGTTTTCGCCTTCCAAATCAGTTATGTTATACTCACAGACACTATTTTAACAGTTTTGGAATCTTTAGAGTGTTTTCTATCCAAATCTACCAGTTATATGCATATCATATCTTCTGGGCCTGAGTAGCAGGCTGTTTAATTTGGGCATGCTTTTCATCCAAAATTCCGAATGCTGCCCCCTACCCTAGAGAAGTTAAATAAAGCTTAAATAAATAAAAATACAACCATATTATAACCAGATTACAACCAGTTCCGGTTGTAAACTGGTTGTAACATTGTAATTTCAACCGCTAGAACTGCTCTCCTCCTAAACAACTCAAAGTCCTCTGTTTCCTTGCTCCCTGGATCATCTCAACATCCCTTTCTCCTGTTTCTCTTCGCAGACCCTCCATGAGATCTTCCAGACCGAGATGCTAATAGATAGCCTGGACAAGGAGTGCCCCCTGATGGAGGCCCAGATCAGGCTGGATGAGAGGACACGTAGGCCTAACGTGGAGCTCTGCAGGGACAACCCACACCACAGGTAGGGCTCGGGCAAGTGTAGGTATTTTATAGCCAGTATGTTTTACACTTACATTCCCTCCTTTATCCTCTGTTTACCACTTCTTCAATCTGACTGTCTTGTCTGTCCCTGTCCTTGTCTCTGTCCCTGTTCCCCGTCCCTGTTTCCATCCCAATCTCCAGACTGGTGGGAGAAGTGAAGGAGATAGAGGACATCATCTACAAGCTGCATGAGAGGCTGATGGAGGCAGAAAACACCCTGCAGATGTTGGTGAAGACCAAGGCTGCCCTGGAGCATGACCTGTCCATCAAAGCTAACTCCCTGTTCCTGGTCAGGAGAAGTGCATAGGCATGAGGAAGAGCTTCCCCAGCACCCCACGCCTGGTGGGTTACACCTAAAGCTATCACATAGTATAACTAAGGGTGGTGGGATACACCTAAAGCCATCACACAGCACTGTATACACTAAGAGTGGTGAGCTACACTTTGGCCATGACACAGTACTGTATACACTAACTAAGGCCCAGAGGCTTTCCTGGTCAAGAGCATTGCACACAGCCAAGGAAAATTCCTGGATACTATAGCAATGAGCACCACATAGGATTGGGTAAATTCATGTACACTATTGTTTCTACACTATTGTACCGAACTGTACTGTTCTGGCTCCGCTTTTCACATTGTCCTTTCTAGAGTGGTTCCAGGCAAGCCCATCTGAGCTATTGTGCTCTGGCCTGGTTCTTCCTACACTGAGGAACTAGAGCAGTATAGCTCAGGAGGGCTCGGCCATAGAGAATGATAGAGGAATCTAATGGCCAAGAGCTTGATTTAGCATGGGCAGCGCCATTAAAGACTTTCACCATTTTGTAGTAGGCAACTGGGTTGGACTTCCTACGGGTTAAGGAATGATCAATAATTCCATCCAGGTCATCAGGAGGGATCAGCCAATCTATTATACTCGTAAGTAAACATTCCCCCCCAATTTTTTTTATTGATGTTTAGCAATTTTGTTTATCAAGTTTTGGAATGTTTATTGATCTTGTCTTTTCCTACTAACACTGACTTTGCGGCTAATCTCTATTAACCTCTCTGCGCTACCGATCCCTTTAGCGGGATCATTTTCCTAAACAACCGCTGAAATGCAGGGCACCAAATATTACAAAAAATATTTATAATCATGCAATCACAAGTGAAATATACCAAAACACAGCTTAGCTTGTTGTTAATCCACCTATCGTGTCATATTTTGAAAATATGCTTTACAGCGAAAGCAATCCAAGCTTTTGTGAGTGTATCAATCAATGCTAGAACAGCTAGCCCCAAATTAGCATGGTCACGAAAGTCAGAAAATTAATAAAATGAATCGCTTACCTTTGATAATCTTCGGATGTTTGCACTCGTGAGACTCCCAGTTACACGATAAATTTTGTTTTTGTTCGATAAATATTACTTTTATAACAAAAAAACGCCATTTGGGTTGCTCGTTATGTTCAGAAAACCACAGCCTCGTTCCATTCGACGAAAATTCCAAAAAGTATCCGTAATGTTCGTAGAAACATGTCAAATGTTTTTTATAATCAATCCTCAGGTTGTTTTTAACAAACATAATCGATAATATTTCAACCGGACCGTAACCTATTCAATAAAAGAGAGAAAGAAAATGGAGAGCTACCCCTCTCGCACGCAGGAACTAATCAAAGTACACCCGACTAGTTTTGAAAAATCTCGCTAATTTTTCAAAATAAAAGCCTGAAACTATGTCTAAAGCCTGGTCACAGCCTGAGGAAGCCATTGGAAAAGGAATCTGGTTGATACCCCTTTAAATGGAAGAAAGACGGGAAATGAAACACAGATTTTTTTTTAAACAAATCACTTCCGGGTTAGATTTCCTCAGGTTTTCGCCTGCAAAATCAGTTTTGTTATACTCACAGACAATATTTTGACAGTTTTGGAAACTTTGGAGTGTTTTCCATCCTAATCTGTAAATTATATGCATATTCTACGATCTGGACCTGAGAAATAGTCTGTTTACCTTGGGAACGTTATTTAAAAAATATAAAAAATCTGACCCATAGCGTCAAGAAGTTAAATAAAAATGTACTTACTATGACTGTGATATGTGGTTGTCCCACCCAGCTATCTTCCTATGAATGCACTTACTATAAGTTAAACTTGACACTATCAATGCTGACACAAGGACTTGTCACTGATTTCTGATATACACTATTTATACAGAAGTATGTGGACACCCCTTTAAATTAGTGGTTTTGACTATTTCAGCAACACCCATTGCTGACAGGTGTATAAAATTGAGCACACAGCCATGCAATCTCCATATACAAGCAATGGCAGTAGAATGGCCTAACTGAAGATCTCAGTGACTTTCAACATGGCACCGTCATAAAATACATCCTTTCCAACAAGTCAGTTCGACAAATGTATGCCCTGCTAGAGCTGCTCCAGTCAACTGTAAATGCTGTTATTATGAAGTGAAAACATCTAGGGGCAACAACAACAGCCGTGAAGTGGTAGGCCACACAAGCTCACAGAACAGGACCGCCGAGTGCTGAAGCAAGTAGCGTGTAAAAATCATCTGTCCTCGGTTGCAACACTCACTACCGAGTTCCAAATTGACTCTGGAAGCAACATCAGCACAAGAACTGTTCGTCAGTAGCTAAATGAAATGGGTTTCCATGGCTGAGCAGCCGCATACAAGCTTAAGTTCACTATGCGCAAGGCCAAGCGTCAGCTGTAGTGGTGTAAATCACGCCACCATTGGACTCTAGGAAAGTGGAAAGGCATTCTCCGCAGTGACGAATCACGCTTCACCATCTGGCAGTCCAACAGATGAATCTGAGGTTAGCGGATGCCAGGAGAACGCTACCTGCCGAATGCATAGTGCCAACTGTAAAGTTTGGTGGAGGAGGACTAATGGTCTGGGGCTGTTGTTCATGGTTCGAACTAGGCCCCTTAGTTACAGTGAAGGGAAATCTTAACGCTACAGCATACAATGACATTCTAGATGATTCTGTGCGTCCAACTTTGTGGCAACAGTTTGGGAAGGCACTTTCCTATTTCAGCATGACAATGCCCCTTTGTACAAAGTGAGGTCCATACAGAAGTGGTTTGTCGAGATCGGTGTGGAAGAACTTGACTGCACAGAGCCCTGACCTCAACCCCATCAAACACCTTTGGGATGATTTGGAACGCAGACTGGGAGCCAGGCTTAATCACCCAACATCAGTGCCCGACCTCACTAATGGTCTTGTGGCTGAATGGAAGCAAGTCCCTGCAGCAATGTTCTAACATCTAGTGGAAAGCCTTCCCTGAAGAGTGGATGCTTTTATAACAGCAACACTCACTAAATCATTCCTTTTCCTAATTTTCTTGATTTGAGTTGTGTCCCACACATCTCTTTCTCCATCCTTACATCCTTCTTTCATTTTCATATCCAAATATCTGTTGTGTCTTCCATTATGTATCTTCTAGACATCCATCTCTGAGGTCAGAGCCACTAGACAGGGAGAGCTTAACATCCTGTTGTCCAATGAAAGATCTGGTAAGCAGGCCTTGGTCTAAGCTGTGAGGCTTACCAGATAGGAAAATCTGTCCGTGACTCCACATAAATCCTACTTCTTTCACTCCATGTTAAAGCAAAGTACGACAACATCACAATCAGCACCACCAAAACTAAAGCAGAGTTTTACTATGGAAATACCTTCAAGTGGGTTGACCTATGAAGCGATAAACAAAGAGTTATCGCTGAAGAAATCCCTGTTTTGTGTGTGTGCACGCACAAGCTTGTTTTTGTGTTAAATGATTCAGGTGTGCTGCGTTTTATAACTTTAGTTTATGTTATCCAGTGTGTGTACAGAGCTGTCCGTTTGACACTCATACTCACTCATTCACTCTCTCTCACACACACACACACACACACACACACACACACACACACACACACACACACACACACACACACACACACACTGTAGTCGCTCCCCTCTACCGTACAAACAGTATTTGCTTGACTGTGATCTTCAGGAGTAAATATATGGGGAGGGTGGGTCCTGCTGTCGGCTCTAGCGTTCCCACCCTCCAGTGTGTGTTTACCCCCCACACATCCCCTGTCCGGGGGAAGGCGTCAGCATGCTTCAGACTTCTGCGACGCATGCAAAGCCTTCCCTCGCTCTCCTTTCGGAAAATCTGACCACGACTCCATTGTGTTGCTCCCAGCCTATAGACAGAAACTAAATCAGGAAACGCCCGTGCTCAGGTCTGTTCAACGCTGGTCTGACCAATGTGATTCCACGCTTCAAGATTGCTTCGATCACGTGGACTGGGATATGTTCCGGATAGCGTCGAACAACAACATTGATGTATACGCTGATTCGGTGAGCGAGTTTATTAGCAAGTGCATCGGTGATGTTGTACCCACGTTGACTATTAAAACCTTCCCCAACCAGACACCGAGGATTGACGGCAGCATTTGCGCAAAACTGAAAGCGCGAACGACTGCTTTTAATCATGGCAAGGCGACCAGACACACGACCGAATACAAACAGTGTAGCTATTCCCTCCGCAAGGCAATCAAACAAGCTAAGTATCAGTATAGAGACAAAGTAGAGTCGCAATTCAACAGCTCAGACACGAGACGTATGTGGCAGGGTCAACAGTCAATCACGGAATACAAGAAGAAAACCAGCCCAGTAGTGGACACGGATGTCTTGCTCCCAGACAGACTAAACAACTTCTTTGCTCGCTTTGAGGACAAAACAATGCCACTGACACAGCCCGCTACCAAAACCTGCGAGCTCTCTTTCACCGCAGCCAACGTGAGTAAAACATTTAAATGTGTTAACCCTCGCAAGGCTGTCGGCCCAGACGGCATCCCTAGCCGTGTCCTCAGATCAAGTGCAGTTAAGCTGGCAGGTATGTTTACGGACATATTCAATCAATCCCTATCCCAGTCTGCTGTTCCCACATGCATTGTTCCTGTTCCAAAGAAAGCTAAGGTAGCTTAGCTAAACGACTCACTTCCGTCATCATGAATGCTTTGAGAGACTAGTCAAGGACCATATCCCCTCCACCCTACCTGAAACCCTAGACCCACTCCAATTTGTTTACCACCCCAATAGGTCCACAGACGACGCAATCGCACGCGCACTGAACACTGCCCTAACCCATCTGGACAAGAGGAGTACCTATGTAAGAATGCTACTCATGGATTACAGCTCATCATTTAACACCATAGTACCCTCCAAACACGTCATTAAGCTTGAGACCCTGGGTCTCGACCCCGCCCTGTGCAACTGGGTCCTGGACATTTTCTGGCGTGCCGCCCCCAGGTGGTGAAGGTAGGAAACAACATCTACACCCCGCTGATCCTCAACACTGGGGCCCCACAAGGGTGCGTTCTCAGCCCTCTCCTGTACTCCCTGTTCACCCATGACTGCCTGGCCATGCACTTCTCTAACTCAATCATCAAGTTTGCAGACGACACTACAGTAGTAGGCTTGATTACCAACAACGGTGAGAAGGCCTACAGGGAGGAGGTGAGGGCCATCGCAGTGTGGTGTCAGGAAAATAACCTCTCCCTCAACGTCAACAAAACAAAGAAGATGATTGAGGACTACAGGAAACAGCAGAGTGAGCATCCCCCTATCCACATCGACGGGACAGTAGTAGAAAAGGTGGAAAGTTTTAAGTTCCTCGGCGTACACATCACAACCAAACTGAAATGGTCCACCCACACAGACCGCGTAGTGAAGAAGGCGCAGCAGCGCCTCTTCAACCTCAGGAGGCAGAAGAAATTAGGCTTGTCACCAAATACACTCACAAAATTTTACAGATGCACAATCGAGAGCATCCTGTTGGGCTGTGTCACCGCCTGGTATGGCAACTGCTCCGCCCACAACCGTAAGGCACTCCAGACTACCTGCCCTCCAGGACACCTACAGCACCCGATGTCACAGGAAGGCCAAAAAGATCATCAAGGACACAATCAACCGAGCCACTGCCTGTTCACCCCACTGTCATCCAGAAGGCGAGGTCAGTACAGGTGCACCAAAGCTGGGACAGAGAGACTGAAAAACATCTCAAGGCCATCAGACTGTTAAACAGCCTTCACTAACATTGAGTGGCTGCTGCCAAAATACTGACTCAATCTCTAGCCACTTTAATAATATTAAATTTGATGTAAGAAATGTATCACTAGTCACTTTAAACAATGCCACTTTATATAATGTTTACATTACCTACATTACTCATATGTATATACTGTACACTATACCATCTACTGCATCCTGCCTATGCCGTTCGGCCATCGCTCATCCATGTATTTATATGTACATATTCTTATTAATTCCTTTACACTTGTGTGTGTAAGGTAGTTGATGTGAAATTGTTAGATAATACTGGACCATCGGAACAAGAAGCACAAGCATTTCGCTACACTCACATTAACATCTGCTAACCTTGTGTATGTGACCAATACAATTAGATTTTATTTTATTTGAAGACAAAGGAGCTCTCCAAACAGGTCAGGGACAAAGTTGTGGAGAAGTACAGATCAGGGTTGGGTTATAAAAAAAATATCTGAAACTTTTTACATCCCACGGAGCACCATTTAAATCCATTTTTTTAAATGGAAAAAATATGGCACCACAAAAAACCTGCCAAGAAAGGGCTGCCCACCAAAACTCATGAACCAGACAAGGAGGGCATTAATCAGAGGCAACAAAGATACCAAAGATAACCCTGAAGGAGTTGCAAAGCTCAACAGCGGAGATTGGGGTATCTGTCCATAGGACCACTTTAAGCCATACACTCCACAGACCTGGGCTTTACGGAAGTGTGGCCAGAAAAAAGCCATTGCTTAAAGAAAAAAATAAGCAAACACATTTGGTGTTCGCCAAAAGGCATGTGGGAGACTCCCCAAACGGAAGAAGGTACTCTGGTCAGATGAGATAAAAATTCTAGCTTTTTAGCCATCAAGGAAAACGCTATGTTATCCGCAAACCCAACACCTCTCATCACCCTGAGAACCTCATCCCCACAGTGAAGCATGGTGGTGGTGGCAGCATCATGCTGTGTTTTTCTTTCATCAGCAGGGACTGCGAAACTGGTCAGAATTGAAGGAATGATAGATGGTGCTAAATACAGGGAAATTCTTGAGGGAAACCTGTTTCAGTCTTCCAGAGATTCACCTTCCAGCAGGACAATGACCTTTAGCATACTGCTAAAGCAACACTTGAGTGGTTTAAGGGGAAACATTTAAATGTCTTTGAATTGCCTAGTCAAAGCCCAGACTTCATTCCAATTGAGAATCTTTGGTATGACTTAAAGATTGCTGTACACCAGCGGAACCCATCCAACATGAAGGAGCTGGAGCAGTTTTGCCTTGAAGAATGGGCAAAAATCCCAGTGGCTAGATGTGCCAAGCTCATAGAGACATACCCCAAGAGACTTGCAGCTGTAATTACTGCAAAAGGTGGCTCTACAAAATATTGACTTTGGGGGGGGTGAATAGTTATGCACGCTCAAGTTCTGTTTTTTTGTCTTATTTTTTGTTGGTTTCACAAATTTTGCACCTTCAAATTGGTAGTCATGTTGTGTAAATCAAATGATACAAACCCCCCCCATAAATCTATTTTATTTACAGGTTGTAAGGCAAAAATATAAGAAAAATGCAAAGTGGGGTGAATACTTTCGCAAGCCACTGTATATAATTGTTATTTATAGTTTTTTTAAATGAAATTAGATTTTTCAGATGTGAGTCTTAAATAAACTAAAAACAATGAATCGTTGATATTATTGAACTCTATCGATATTAATGCATTACTATATATTTTTCATTTTCATTTACACTCCTTACTGTCCACATTCAAGGAATTTTCCTTAGACAACGACGCTATTTTAATCAAATCAATGTGTATAGATCAGTCAGTTGAAAAACATACTAGAAAATCAATGATTGTCAATGACGTGTGTATAGGTGGCAGGGTAGTCAGGCACAGGAGAATCGAACTTGGTATAATGGAGTAGTTTAATAACTTAAAAACACAGCTCCAAAACCATAATACATAATCAAATCAAAGTGGGTACGAGGACCCGACGCGCACCAATACAAACTACATGATCATGACCAAACAAACAATCTCTGACAAGGACTTGAGGGGAAACAGAGGGTTAAATACACAACAGGATATGAATGGGTTTGGAACCAGGCGTGTAGGAAGACAAGACAAAACCAATGGAAAATGAAAAATGGATCAATGATGGCTAGAAGACCGGTGACGTCGACCGCCGAGCACCGCCAGAACAAGGAGAGGCATCGACTTTGGAAGAAGTTGTGACAATGATATTACATGACATCATAGGGCAATTCCTCTGAATGAATCCAAGTATGATTCTGGTTATGATAATGTTACCTGCTTATTTCACAAACAAATCCAAGGTGGTGTTCTATATCACAACATTGTCATATCAGTGTCATATCACAACATTATGACAGTGATGAACATTTTTCAATGAGTGGAACATAAACTCAACTCCAAACTCTCGTGGACAGACAAATTACGCAAGATTTTAGTTGTGGGTAACTGAGATTAGCTCATCTCTGATCCCATAGTACCACCCGGGTCCAAATAGCACCAAATCTGCCACAGCTGGTAAAAAGGCCTGCGGGAGGATGCCAGCACAAACTAGCTGTGTCCAGTTTCCACGTCATGCTAAACAACAATCTGGTCTCTTAACAGTGAACCCTAAAAGTGAACCCTAACATCCATGGAAACAATTGTTTTCTCAGGGGACTTGGTCCCCGGCCAATACCTTCTTCTCTGTCTTGTCAGATACTCGTCTCACCACTAATACTAATACTAGTGGTATTACTAGCATGACTTGTTTCGTGAAATAATAGGAATAGTTGATACGAAATGTATCTCTGTCCTGGGGATTATGTAATACATTTATTTTTGATAGTTTTGTAATAATCCTAGTCCTCGTGGAGAAATATCAGCTTTCTCTTTTGGTCATGAGAAGAAAAAAAGCGGCCCAACATCAGTTACTGCAGTTGTGCAATCCTGACCGTTAGAGTGAAGAGAGAGGAAGCTTGAGGCAGTCAAGATAAGATGTATTTCTCTGTACGGTTTCCTATCATAACTGACATAAGCACAAGTAGTTACGCCTAATGCATTACTAATCAAATCAAACTTTATTTGTCACATGCGCGTGAGTGTAGACTTTAGAGTGAAATGCTTACTTACAAGCCAGCTTAACCAACAGTGCAGTTCAAGACGAGTTAATAAAATATTTACAAAGTAGACTAAAGTAAAAAATAATAACAAAAAGTAACAGAATAAGAAGAACAATAATGAGGCTATCTACAGGGGGCATCGGTACTGAGTCAGTGTGCTGGAGTACAGGTTAGTTGAGGTAATGTGTACATGTAGGTGGGGGTGAAGTGACTATGCATAGATAATAAACAGTGAGTAGAATCAGTGTACAAAAGTAAGGGGGAGGGTAGTCAATGTAAAAAGTCTGGTGGCGATTTTATTAATTGTTCAGCAGTCTTGTGGCTTGGGGGTAGAAGTTGTTGAGAAGCCTTTTGGTCCTAGACATGGCGCTCCGGTACCGCTTGTCGTGCGGTAGCAGAGAAAACAGTCTATTACTTGGGTGACTAGATTCGCTGACAATTTTATGGATTTTCCTCTGACACCGCCTAGTATATAGGTCCTGGATGGCAGGACGCTAAGCCCCAGTGATGTACTGGGCCATTCACACTACCCTCTGTAGCGCCTTACGGTCAGATGCCGAGCAGTTGCCTTACCAGGCGGTGATGCAACCGGTCAGGATGCTCTCAATGGTGCAGCTGTAGAACCTTTTTAGGATCTAGGGACCCATGCCAAATCTTTTCAGTCTCCTGAGGGGGAAAAGGGTTTTTTCATGCCCTTTTTCATGCCCATGACTGTCTTGGTATGTTACAACCATCAGGAAGTCCAGGATCCAGTTGCAGAGGGAGGTGTTAAGTCCCAGAGTACTTATCTTAGTGATGAGCTTTGTGGGCACTATGGTGTTGAACACTGAGCTGAATTCAATGAACAGCATTCTCACATAGGCGTTCCTTTTGTACAGGTGAGAAAGGGCAGTGTGGAGTGCGATTGAGATTTCGTCATCCGTGGATCTGTTGCTGCGGTATGCGAATTGGAGTGGGTCTAGGGTGTCCAGGAGGGTGCTGTTGATTTGAGCCATGACCAGCTTTTCAAAGCACTTCATGGCTACCGACGTGAGAGCCATTGGGCGGTAATCATTTATGCAGGTTACCTTCGCTTCCTGGGGCACAGGGACTATGGTGGTCTGCTTGAAACATGTAGGTATTACAGACTTGGTCAGGGAGAGGTTGAAAATGTCAGTGAAGACACTTGACAGTTGGTCAGCGCATGCTTTGAGTACATGTCCTGGTAATCCGTCTGGCCCAGCGGCTTTATGAATGTTGACCTGTTTAAAGATTTTGTTCACATCAGCTACCGAGAGCGTTATCACACAGTCATCCAGAACAGCTGGTGCTCTCGTGCATTATTTTTCTGATATGTACGTACAGTCACTGCGGGGATGAAGCCAATGACTAAGGTGGTGTACTCCTCAGTGCAATTGGATGAATCCCGTAACATATTCCAGTCTGTGCTAGCAAAACAGTCATGTAGTGTAGCATCCGCGTCATCTGACCATGTCCTTATTGAGCGAGTCACTGGTACTTCCTGCTTTAGTTTTTGCTTGTAAGCAGGAATCAGGAAGATAGAATTATGGTCAGATTTGCCCAATAGAGCGTGGGGAGAGCTATATATACATCTCTGTGTGTGAAGTAGAGGTGGCCTAGGATTTTTATTCTCTGGTTGTACATGTGACATGCTGGTAAAAATTAGGTAAAACTGATTTAAGTTTGCTTGCATTAAAGTCCCCGGCCACTAGGAGCGCCTCTTCTGGGTGAGCTTTTTCTTCTTTGCTTATGGTCTTATAGAGTTGGTTGAGAGCGGTCTTAGTGCCAACTTCGTTCTGTGGTGGTAAATAGACTGCTACAAATAATGTAGAGGAAAACTCTCTTGGTAGATAGTGTGGTCTACATTTTATCGTAAGGTACTCTACCTCAGGCGAGCAATACCTCGAGACTTCTTTAATATTAGACATAGACATCAGCTGTTATTGACAAATATACACACACCCCCAGCCCTCGTCTTACCAAAGGTAGTGTCTCTGTTCTGCCGGTGCATGGAAAATCCCGCTAGCTCTATATTGTCCATGTCGTCATTCAGCAACGTCTCAGTGAAACATAAGATGTTACAGTTTTTAATGTCCCATTGGTTGGATAATCTTAATCGTAGGTCATACATTTTATTTTCCAATGATTGCACGTTAGCAAGAAGAACGGACGGCAGTGGGAGTTCACTCGCTCGCCTATGGATTGTCAGAAGGCTGCCCGATCTGCGGCCCTTTTTCCTGCATCTTTTCTTCACATGAAAGGCGGGGATCTGGGCCTGTTCCTGTGAAAGCAGGATATCCTTCTCGTCGGACTCGTTAAAGGAAAAAGTTTCTTCCAGTCCGGGGTGAGTAATTGCTGTTCTGATATCCAGAAGTTATTTTTGGTCATAAGAGACGGTAGCAGCAACATTATGTACACAATAAGTAAAAAAAATAAGTGACACAAAATGCAAAAAAAATAAGTGACACAAAATGCAAAAAAACTCACAAAATAGCACGATTGGTTGGGAAAATGTAAAACGTCAGCCATGTTCTTCGGCGCCATCTTGTTCTATCCCTTTGTTTCTCAGTGTTGACACAGTTCTAATGAAACATGTCATAAAATTCCCTCATATCACTCACCAGCATACCCCACATAACTCAGTTTAATCAAACAAAGTGATATGATAAGATGTGTAAAATGCAAACTGACTTTCAGTGGTCATTCGCAACATTTTGAATCACGCTGGGTTAAAGAGAGATGGCCAACTTATGGAGCCTTGAGTCTGAAGATTACACAGTGGAATTGAGAGGAATGTCTGGACGATCTATATGATTGATCTGTTGTTCTCTCCTTCTGTTGAGAGAGAGCAGGCGAGAGAGAGAGAGCTGGGTGGGGTGAAGGGGTGATGGGGGACAGAGTTAGCAGACTGTGCTCTTTCCTGCTGAATCATAGCGTGGGATGATTTGAGAATTCTGCTCTGCATTTCTTTTCATTCGCTGTTTATTTATATTTCTGTCTCTAAGGAGACAACAGGAAGTGTGGTAGTTAGAGGAAGATGAGGAAAAGAGGCATGAAGGAGAAAAGAGGCAGTCAGGCGGGGAGAGCACAGCAGTTCCTCACACCACCGCAAACTTATTCTGATCTCAGATTATCACATTATCTTCATAAGAAGCACAAACACCTCATCTCTCTAGAGTTGCTATAGTTAGCACTGTATCCTAATAGAAAGTCACAGCTCTATGCCACAACCATCACCTCCAGGGCGTTGATATAATTTACAGGATAATGATTCTGTAGGTCAATGGTATTTTCACATAAAACCGAGTCACAAATGAGCATATTTCAGTGGCTGTGTCCGAAATGGCACTCTATTCCCTATGTAGTAGACTACTCTGGTCAAAGTCGTGCACTATGTAGGGAGAAGGGTGCCATTTCATACACAGACTCCATTGTGGATTTAAGCGGGCGCTGAAGGACGGGATGTCGGTGAACATGAGTACCATCACCTCGTGCTTTGTTTGTCTGAGGAGGTAACGTAAACCTGATGACCAGACAACCTAGAGGTAATGTAAACCTGATGACCAGACAACCTAGAGGTAATATAAACCTGACGACCAGACTACCAGGAGTTAATGTAAACCTGATGACCAGACTACCTGGAGGTAATATAAACCTGATGACCAGACTACCAGGAGGTATTGTAAACCTGATGACCAGACTACCTGGAGGTAATATAAACCTGACGACCAGACTACCAGGAGGTATTGTAAACCTGATGACCAGACTACCTGGAGGTAATATAAACCTGATGACCAGACTACCAGGAGGTAATGTAAACCTGATGACCAGACTACCTGGAGGTAATATAAACCTGATGACCAGACTACCAGGAGGTAATGTTAACCTGATGACCAGACTACCTGGAGGTAATATAAACCTGACGACCAGACTACCAGGAGGTAATATAAACCTGATGACCAGACTACCAGGAGGTAATATAAACCTGACGACCAGACTACCAGGAGGTAATATAAACCTGATGACCAGACTACCAGGAGGTAATATAAACCTGATGACCAGACTACCAGGAGGTAATGTAAACCTGATGACCAGACTACCAGGAGGTAATATAAACCTGACGACCAGACTACCAGGAGGTAATATAAACCTGACGACCAGACTACCAGGAGGTAATATAAACCTGATGACCAGACTACCAGGAGGTAATATAAACCTGATGACCAGACTACCAGGAGGTAATGTAAACCTGATGACCAGACTACCAGGAGGTAATATAAACCTGATGACCAGACTACCAGGAGGTAATATAAACCTGACGACCAGACTACCAGGAGGTAATATAAACCTGATGACCAGACTACCAGGAGGTAATATAAACCTGATGACCAGACTACCAGGAGGTAATATAAACCTGATGACCAGACAACCAGGAGGTAATATAAACCTGACGACCAGACTACCAGAAGGTAATGTTAACCTGACGACCAGACTACCAGGAGGTAATGTTAACCTGATGACCAGACTACCTGGAGGTAATGTTAACCTGATGACCAGACTACCTGGAGGTAATGTTAACCTGACGACCAGACTACCAGGAGGTAATGTTAACCTGATGACCAGACTACCAGGAGGTAATATAAACCTGATGACCAGACAACCAGGAGGTAATATAAACCTGATGACCAGACAACCAGGAGGTAATATAAACCTGACGACCAGACTACCAGGAGGTAATGTTAACCTGATGACCAGACTACCAGGAGGTAATATAAACCTGATGACCAGACAACCAGGAGGTAATATAAACCTGACGACCAGACTACCAGGAGGTAATGTTAACCTGATGACCAGACTACCAGGAGGTAATATAAACCTGATGACCAGACAACCAGGAGGTAATATAAACCTGATGACCAGACAACCAGGAGGTAATATAAACCTGACGACCAGACTACCAGGAGGTAATGTTAACCTGATGACCAGACTACCTGGAGGTAATATAAACCTGACGACCAGACAACCAGGAGGTAATGTTAACCTGATGACCAGACTACCAGGAGGTAATGTTAACCTGACGACCAGACTACCAGGAGGTAATATATACCTGACGACTAGACTACCAGAAGGTAATATTAACCTGATGACCAGACTACCTGGAGGTAATGTTAACCTGACGACCAAACTACCAGGAGGTAATGTTAACCTGATGACCAGACAACCAGGAGGTAATATAAACCTGACGACCAGACTACCAGGAGGTAATATAAACCTGACGACCAGACTACCAGGAGGTAATATAAACCTGATGACCAGACTACCAGGAGGTAATGTAAACCTGATGACCAGACTACCAGGAGGTAATATAAACCTGATGACCAGACTACCAGGAGGTAATATAAACCTGATGACCAGACTACCAGGAGGTAATGTAAACCTGATGACCAGACTACCAGGAGGTAATATAAACCTGACGACCAGACTACCAGGAGGTAATATAAACCTGACGACCAGACTACCAGGAGGTAATATAAACCTGACGACCAGACTACCAGGAGGTAATATAAACCTGATGACCAGACTACCAGGAGGTAATATAAACCTGATGACCAGACTACCAGGAGGTAATGTAAACCTGACGACCAGACTACCAGGAGGTAATATAAACCTGACGACCAGACTACCAGGAGGTAATATAAACCTGATGACCAGACTACCAGGAGGTAATATAAACCTGACGACCAGACTACCAGGAGGTAATGTTAACCTTATGACCAGACAACCAGGAGGTAATATAAACCTGATGACCAGACAACCAGGAGGTAATGTTAACCTGACGACCAGACTACCAGGAGGTAATGTTAACCTGACGACCAGACTACCAGGAGGTAATGTTAACCTGATGACCAGACTACCTGGAGGTAATGTTAACCTGATGACCAGACTACCTGGAGGTAATGTTAACCTGACGACCAGACTACCAGGAGGTAATGTTAACCTGACGACCAGACTACCAGGAGGTAATATAAACCTGACGACCAGACTACCAGGAGGTAATGTTAACCTGATGACCAGACTACCAGGAGGTAATATAAACCTGATGACCAGACAACCAGGAGGTAATATAAACCTGACGACCAGACTACCAGGAGGTAATGTTAACCTGATGACCAGACAACCTGGAGGTAATATAAACCTGACGACCAGACAACCAGGAGGTAATGTTAACCTGATGACCAGACTACCAGGAGGTAATGTTAACCTGACGACCAGACTACCAGGAGGTAATATATACCTGACGACTAGACTACCAGAAGGTAATGTTAACCTGATGACCAGACTACCTGGAGGTAATGTTAACCTGACGACCAGACTACCAGGAGGTAATGTTAACCTGATGACCAGACAACCAGGAGGTAATATAAACCTGACGACCAGACTACCAGGAGGTAATATAAACCTGACGACCAGACTACCAGGAGGTAATATAAACCTGATGACCAGACTACCAGGAGGTAATATAGACCTGATGACCAGACTACCTGGAGGTAATGTTAACCTGATGACCAGACTACCAGGAGGTAATATAAACCTGATGACCAGACTACCAGGAGGTAATATAAACCTGATGACCAGACAACCAGGAGGTAATATAAACCTGATGACCAGACTACCAGGAGGTAATATAAACCTGACGACCAGACTACCAGGAGGTAATATAAACCTGATGACCAGACTACCTAGAGGTAATGTAAACCTGATGACCAGACTACCAGGAGGTAATGTTAACCTGATGACCAGACTACCTGGAGGTAATGTAAACCTGATGACCAGACTACCAGGAGGTAATGTAAACCTGATGACCAGACTACCTGGTGGTAATATAAACCTGACGACCAGACTACCAGGAGGTAATATAAACCTGACGACCAGACTACCAGGAGGTAATATAAACCTGATGACCAGACTACCAGGAGGTAATGTAAACCTGATGACCAGACTACCAGGAGGTAATATAAACCTGATGACCAGACTACCAGGAGGTAATATAAACCTGATGACCAGACTACCAGGAGGTAATGTAAACCTGATGACCAGACTACCAGGAGGTAATATAAACCTGACGACCAGACTACCAGGAGGTAATATAAACCTGACGACCAGACTACCAGGAGGTAATATAAACCTGATGACCAGACTACCAGGAGGTAATATAAACCTGATGACCAGACTACCAGGAGGTAATGTAAACCTGATGACCAGACTACCAGGAGGTAATATAAACCTGACGACCAGACTACCAGGAGGTAATATAAACCTGACGACCAGACTACCAGGAGGTAATATAAACCTGATGACCAGACTACCAGGAGGTAATATAAACCTGATGACCAGACTACCAGGAGGTAATGTAAACCTGATGACCAGACTACCAGGAGGTAATATAAACCTGACGACCAGACTACCAGGAGGTAATATAAACCTGATGACCAGACTACCAGGAGGTAATATAAACCTGACGACCAGACTACCAGGAGGTAATGTTAACCTTATGACCAGACAACCAGGAGGTAATATAAACCTGATGACCAGACAACCAGGAGGTAATATAAACCTGACGACCAGACTACCAGAAGGTAATGTTAACCTGACGACCAGACTACCTAGAGGTAATATAAACCTGATGACCAGACTACCAGGAGGTAATGTAAACCTGATGACCAGACTACCTGGAGGTAATGTTAACCTGATGACCAGACTACCTGGAGGTAATGTTAACCTGACGACCAGACTACCAGGAGGTAATGTAAACCTGATGACCAGACTACCTGGAGGTAATGTTAACCTGATGACCAGACTACCTGGAGGTAATGTTAACCTGACGACCAGACTACCAGGAGGTAATGTTAACCTGACGACCAGACTACCAGGAGGTAATATAAACCTGACGACCAGACTACCAGGAGGTAATGTTAACCTGATGACCAGACTACCAGGAGGTAATATAAACCTGATGACCAGACAACCAGGAGGTAATATAAACCTGATGACCAGACAACCAGGAGGTAATATAAACCTGACGACCAGACTACCAGGAGGTAATGTTAACCTGATGACCAGACAACCTGGAGGTAATATAAACCTGACGACCAGACAACCAGGAGGTAATGTTAACCTGATGACCAGACTACCAGGAGGTAATGTTAACCTGACGACCAGACTACCAGGAGGTAATATATACCTGACGACTAGACTACCAGAAGGTAATGTTAACCTGACGACCAGACTACCAGGAGGTAATGTTAACCTGATGACCAGACAACCAGGAGGTAATATAAACCTGACGACCAGACTACCAGGAGGTAATATAAACCTGACGACCAGACTACCAGGAGGTAATATAAACCTGATGACCAGACTACCAGGAGGTAATGTAAACCTGATGACCAGACTACCAGGAGGTAATATAAACCTGATGACCAGACAACCAGGAGGTAATGTAAACCTGATGACCAGACTACCAGGAGGTAATATAAACCTGACGACCAGACAACCAGGAGGTAATATAAACCTGATGACCAGACAACCTGGAGGTAATATAAACCTGATGACCAGACTACCTGGAGGTAATGTAAACCTGATGACCAGACTACCAGGAGGTAATATAAACCTGATGACCAGACTACCAGGAGGTAATATAAACCTGATGACCAGACTACCAGGAGGTAATGTAAACCTGATGACCAGACTACCAGGAGGTAATGTAAACCTGATGACCAGACTACCTGGAGGTAATATAAACCTGATGACCAGACTACCAGGAGGTAATATAAACCTGATGACCAGACTACCAGGAGGTAATGTTAACCTGATGACCAGACTACCAGGAGGTAATATAAACCTGATGACCAGACTACCAGGAGGTAATATAAACCTGATGACCAGACAACCAGGAGGTAATGTTAACCTGACGACCAGACTACCAGGAGGTAATGTTAACCTGACGACCAGACTACCAGGAGGTAATGTTAACCTGATGACCAGACTACCTGGAGGTAATGTTAACCTGATGACCAGACTACCTGGAGGTAATGTTAACCTGACGACCAGACTACCAGGAGGTAATGTTAACCTGACGACCAGACTACCAGGAGGTAATATAAACCTGACGACCAGACTACCAGGAGGTAATGTTAACCTGATGACCAGACAACCAGGAGGTAATATAAACCTGATGACCAGACAACCAGGAGGTAATATAAACCTGACGACCAGACTACCAGGAGGTAATGTTAACCTGATGACCAGACAACCTGGAGGTAATATAAACCTGACGACCAGACAACCAGGAGGTAATGTTAACCTGATGACCAGACTACCAGGAGGTAATGTTAACCTGACGACCAGACTACCAGGAGGTAATATATACCTGACGACTAGACTACCAGAAGGTAATGTTAACCTGATGACCAGACTACCTGGAGGTAATGTTAACCTGACGACCAGACTACCAGGAGGTAATGTTAACCTGATGACCAGACAACCAGGAGGTAATATAAACCTGACGACCAGACTACCAGGAGGTAATATAAACCTGACGACCAGACTACCAGGAGGTAATATAAACCTGATGACCAGACTACCAGGAGGTAATATAGACCTGATGACCAGACTACCTGGAGGTAATGTTAACCTGATGACCAGACTACCAGGAGGTAATATAAACCTGATGACCAGACTACCAGGAGGTAATATAAACCTGATGACCAGACAACCAGGAGGTAATATAAACCTGATGACCAGACTACCAGGAGGTAATATAAACCTGACGACCAGACTACCAGGAGGTAATATAAACCTGATGACCAGACTACCTAGAGGTAATGTAAACCTGATGACCAGACTACCAGGAGGTAATGTTAACCTGATGACCAGACTACCTGGAGGTAATGTAAACCTGATGACCAGACTACCAGGAGGTAATGTAAACCTGATGACCAGACTACCTGGTGGTAATATAAACCTGACGACCAGACTACCAGGAGGTAATATAAACCTGACGACCAGACTACCAGGAGGTAATATAAACCTGATGACCAGACTACCAGGAGGTAATGTAAACCTGATGACCAGACTACCAGGAGGTAATATAAACCTGATGACCAGACTACCAGGAGGTAATATAAACCTGATGACCAGACTACCAGGAGGTAATGTAAACCTGATGACCAGACTACCAGGAGGTAATATAAACCTGACGACCAGACTACCAGGAGGTAATATAAACCTGACGACCAGACTACCAGGAGGTAATATAAACCTGATGACCAGACTACCAGGAGGTAATATAAACCTGATGACCAGACTACCAGGAGGTAATGTAAACCTGATGACCAGACTACCAGGAGGTAATATAAACCTGACGACCAGACTACCAGGAGGTAATATAAACCTGACGACCAGACTACCAGGAGGTAATATAAACCTGATGACCAGACTACCAGGAGGTAATATAAACCTGATGACCAGACTACCAGGAGGTAATGTAAACCTGATGACCAGACTACCAGGAGGTAATATAAACCTGACGACCAGACTACCAGGAGGTAATATAAACCTGATGACCAGACTACCAGGAGGTAATATAAACCTGACGACCAGACTACCAGGAGGTAATGTTAACCTTATGACCAGACAACCAGGAGGTAATATAAACCTGATGACCAGACAACCAGGAGGTAATATAAACCTGACGACCAGACTACCAGAAGGTAATGTTAACCTGACGACCAGACTACCTAGAGGTAATATAAACCTGATGACCAGACTACCAGGAGGTAATGTAAACCTGATGACCAGACTACCAGGAGGTAATATAGACCTGATGACCAGACTACCTGGAGGTAATGTTAACCTGATGACCAGACTACCAGGAGGTAATATAAACCTGATGACCAGACTACCAGGAGGTAATATAAACCTGATGACCAGACAACCAGGAGGTAATATAAACCTGATGACCAGACTACCAGGAGGTAATATAAACCTGACGACCAGACTACCAGGAGGTAATATAAACCTGATGACCAGACTACCTAGAGGTAATGTAAACCTGATGACCAGACTACCAGGAGGTAATGTTAACCTGATGACCAGACTACCTGGAGGTAATGTAAACCTGATGACCAGACTACCAGGAGGTAATGTAAACCTGATGACCAGACTACCTGGTGGTAATATAAACCTGACGACCAGACTACCAGGAGGTAATATAAACCTGACGACCAGACTACCAGGAGGTAATATAAACCTGATGACCAGACTACCAGGAGGTAATGTAAACCTGATGACCAGACTACCAGGAGGTAATATAAACCTGATGACCAGACTACCAGGAGGTAATATAAACCTGATGACCAGACTACCAGGAGGTAATGTAAACCTGATGACCAGACTACCAGGAGGTAATATAAACCTGACGACCAGACTACCAGGAGGTAATATAAACCTGACGACCAGACTACCAGGAGGTAATATAAACCTGATGACCAGACTACCAGGAGGTAATATAAACCTGATGACCAGACTACCAGGAGGTAATGTAAACCTGATGACCAGACTACCAGGAGGTAATATAAACCTGACGACCAGACTACCAGGAGGTAATATAAACCTGACGACCAGACTACCAGGAGGTAATATAAACCTGATGACCAGACTACCAGGAGGTAATATAAACCTGATGACCAGACTACCAGGAGGTAATGTAAACCTGATGACCAGACTACCAGGAGGTAATATAAACCTGACGACCAGACTACCAGGAGGTAATATAAACCTGATGACCAGACTACCAGGAGGTAATATAAACCTGACGACCAGACTACCAGGAGGTAATGTTAACCTTATGACCAGACAACCAGGAGGTAATATAAACCTGATGACCAGACAACCAGGAGGTAATATAAACCTGACGACCAGACTACCAGAAGGTAATGTTAACCTGACGACCAGACTACCTAGAGGTAATATAAACCTGATGACCAGACTACCAGGAGGTAATGTAAACCTGATGACCAGACTACCTGGAGGTAATGTTAACCTGATGACCAGACTACCTGGAGGTAATGTTAACCTGACGACCAGACTACCAGGAGGTAATGTAAACCTGATGACCAGACTACCTGGAGGTAATGTTAACCTGATGACCAGACTACCTGGAGGTAATGTTAACCTGACGACCAGACTACCAGGAGGTAATGTTAACCTGACGACCAGACTACCAGGAGGTAATATAAACCTGACGACCAGACTACCAGGAGGTAATGTTAACCTGATGACCAGACTACCAGGAGGTAATATAAACCTGATGACCAGACAACCAGGAGGTAATATAAACCTGATGACCAGACAACCAGGAGGTAATATAAACCTGACGACCAGACTACCAGGAGGTAATGTTAACCTGATGACCAGACAACCTGGAGGTAATATAAACCTGACGACCAGACAACCAGGAGGTAATGTTAACCTGATGACCAGACTACCAGGAGGTAATGTTAACCTGACGACCAGACTACCAGGAGGTAATATATACCTGACGACTAGACTACCAGAAGGTAATGTTAACCTGACGACCAGACTACCAGGAGGTAATGTTAACCTGATGACCAGACAACCAGGAGGTAATATAAACCTGACGACCAGACTACCAGGAGGTAATATAAACCTGACGACCAGACTACCAGGAGGTAATATAAACCTGATGACCAGACTACCAGGAGGTAATGTAAACCTGATGACCAGACTACCAGGAGGTAATATAAACCTGATGACCAGACAACCAGGAGGTAATGTAAACCTGATGACCAGACTACCAGGAGGTAATATAAACCTGACGACCAGACAACCAGGAGGTAATATAAACCTGATGACCAGACAACCTGGAGGTAATATAAACCTGATGACCAGACTACCTGGAGGTAATGTAAACCTGATGACCAGACTACCAGGAGGTAATATAAACCTGATGACCAGACTACCAGGAGGTAATATAAACCTGATGACCAGACTACCAGGAGGTAATGTAAACCTGATGACCAGACTACCAGGAGGTAATGTAAACCTGATGACCAGACTACCTGGAGGTAATATAAACCTGATGACCAGACTACCAGGAGGTAATATAAACCTGATGACCAGACTACCAGGAGGTAATGTTAACCTGATGACCAGACTACCAGGAGGTAATATAAACCTGATGACCAGACTACCAGGAGGTAATATAAACCTGATGACCAGACAACCAGGAGGTAATGTTAACCTGACGACCAGACTACCAGGAGGTAATGTTAACCTGACGACCAGACTACCAGGAGGTAATGTTAACCTGATGACCAGACTACCTGGAGGTAATGTTAACCTGATGACCAGACTACCTGGAGGTAATGTTAACCTGACGACCAGACTACCAGGAGGTAATGTTAACCTGACGACCAGACTACCAGGAGGTAATATAAACCTGACGACCAGACTACCAGGAGGTAATGTTAACCTGATGACCAGACAACCAGGAGGTAATATAAACCTGATGACCAGACAACCAGGAGGTAATATAAACCTGACGACCAGACTACCAGGAGGTAATGTTAACCTGATGACCAGACAACCTGGAGGTAATATAAACCTGACGACCAGACAACCAGGAGGTAATGTTAACCTGATGACCAGACTACCAGGAGGTAATGTTAACCTGACGACCAGACTACCAGGAGGTAATATATACCTGACGACTAGACTACCAGAAGGTAATGTTAACCTGATGACCAGACTACCTGGAGGTAATGTTAACCTGACGACCAGACTACCAGGAGGTAATGTTAACCTGATGACCAGACAACCAGGAGGTAATATAAACCTGACGACCAGACTACCAGGAGGTAATATAAACCTGACGACCAGACTACCAGGAGGTAATATAAACCTGATGACCAGACTACCAGGAGGTAATATAGACCTGATGACCAGACTACCTGGAGGTAATGTTAACCTGATGACCAGACTACCAGGAGGTAATATAAACCTGATGACCAGACTACCAGGAGGTAATATAAACCTGATGACCAGACAACCAGGAGGTAATATAAACCTGATGACCAGACTACCAGGAGGTAATATAAACCTGACGACCAGACTACCAGGAGGTAATATAAACCTGATGACCAGACTACCTAGAGGTAATGTAAACCTGATGACCAGACTACCAGGAGGTAATGTTAACCTGATGACCAGACTACCTGGAGGTAATGTAAACCTGATGACCAGACTACCAGGAGGTAATGTAAACCTGATGACCAGACTACCTGGTGGTAATATAAACCTGACGACCAGACTACCAGGAGGTAATATAAACCTGACGACCAGACTACCAGGAGGTAATATAAACCTGATGACCAGACTACCAGGAGGTAATGTAAACCTGATGACCAGACTACCAGGAGGTAATATAAACCTGATGACCAGACTACCAGGAGGTAATATAAACCTGATGACCAGACTACCAGGAGGTAATGTAAACCTGATGACCAGACTACCAGGAGGTAATATAAACCTGACGACCAGACTACCAGGAGGTAATATAAACCTGACGACCAGACTACCAGGAGGTAATATAAACCTGATGACCAGACTACCAGGAGGTAATATAAACCTGATGACCAGACTACCAGGAGGTAATGTAAACCTGATGACCAGACTACCAGGAGGTAATATAAACCTGACGACCAGACTACCAGGAGGTAATATAAACCTGACGACCAGACTACCAGGAGGTAATATAAACCTGATGACCAGACTACCAGGAGGTAATATAAACCTGATGACCAGACTACCAGGAGGTAATGTAAACCTGATGACCAGACTACCAGGAGGTAATATAAACCTGACGACCAGACTACCAGGAGGTAATATAAACCTGATGACCAGACTACCAGGAGGTAATATAAACCTGACGACCAGACTACCAGGAGGTAATGTTAACCTTATGACCAGACAACCAGGAGGTAATATAAACCTGATGACCAGACAACCAGGAGGTAATATAAACCTGACGACCAGACTACCAGAAGGTAATGTTAACCTGACGACCAGACTACCTAGAGGTAATATAAACCTGATGACCAGACTACCAGGAGGTAATGTAAACCTGATGACCAGACTACCTGGAGGTAATGTTAACCTGATGACCAGACTACCTGGAGGTAATGTTAACCTGACGACCAGACTACCAGGAGGTAATGTAAACCTGATGACCAGACTACCTGGAGGTAATGTTAACCTGATGACCAGACTACCTGGAGGTAATGTTAACCTGACGACCAGACTACCAGGAGGTAATGTTAACCTGACGACCAGACTACCAGGAGGTAATATAAACCTGACGACCAGACTACCAGGAGGTAATGTTAACCTGATGACCAGACTACCAGGAGGTAATATAAACCTGATGACCAGACAACCAGGAGGTAATATAAACCTGATGACCAGACAACCAGGAGGTAATATAAACCTGACGACCAGACTACCAGGAGGTAATGTTAACCTGATGACCAGACAACCTGGAGGTAATATAAACCTGACGACCAGACAACCAGGAGGTAATGTTAACCTGATGACCAGACTACCTGGAGGTAATGTTAACCTGACGACCAGACTACCAGGAGGTAATGTTAACCTGACGACCAGACTACCAGGAGGTAATATAAACCTGACGACCAGACTACCAGGAGGTAATGTTAACCTGATGACCAGACTACCAGGAGGTAATATAAACCTGATGACCAGACAACCAGGAGGTAATATAAACCTGATGACCAGACAACCAGGAGGTAATATAAACCTGACGACCAGACTACCAGGAGGTAATGTTAACCTGATGACCAGACAACCTGGAGGTAATATAAACCTGACGACCAGACAACCAGGAGGTAATGTTAACCTGATGACCAGACTACCAGGAGGTAATGTTAACCTGACGACCAGACTACCAGGAGGTAATGTTAACCTGACGACCAGACTACCAGGAGGTAATGTTAACCTGATGACCAGACAACCAGGAGGTAATATAAACCTGACGACCAGACTACCAGGAGGTAATATAAACCTGACGACCAGACTACCAGGAGGTAATATAAACCTGATGACCAGACTACCAGGAGGTAATGTAAACCTGATGACCAGACTACCAGGAGGTAATATAAACCTGATGACCAGACAACCAGGAGGTAATGTAAACCTGATGACCAGACTACCAGGAGGTAATATAAACCTGACGACCAGACAACCAGGAGGTAATATAAACCTGATGACCAGACAACCTGGAGGTAATATAAACCTGATGACCAGACTACCTGGAGGTAATGTAAACCTGATGACCAGACTACCAGGAGGTAATATAAACCTGATGACCAGACTACCAGGAGGTAATATAAACCTGATGACCAGACTACCAGGAGGTAATGTAAACCTGATGACCAGACTACCAGGAGGTAATGTAAACCTGATGACCAGACTACCTGGAGGTAATATAAACCTGATGACCAGACTACCAGGAGGTAATATAAACCTGATGACCAGACTACCAGGAGGTAATGTTAACCTGATGACCAGACTACCAGGAGGTAATATAAACCTGATGACCAGACTACCAGGAGGTAATATAAACCTGATGACCAGACAACCAGGAGGTAATGTTAACCTGACGACCAGACTACCAGGAGGTAATGTTAACCTGACGACCAGACTACCAGGAGGTAATGTTAACCTGATGACCAGACTACCTGGAGGTAATGTTAACCTGATGACCAGACTACCTGGAGGTAATGTTAACCTGATGACCAGACTACCTGGAGGTAATGTTAACCTGACGACCAGACTACCAGGAGGTAATGTTAACCTGACGACCAGACTACCAGGAGGTAATATAAACCTGACGACCAGACTACCAGGAGGTAATGTTAACCTGATGACCAGACAACCAGGAGGTAATATAAACCTGATGACCAGACAACCAGGAGGTAATATAAACCTGACGACCAGACTACCAGGAGGTAATGTTAACCTGATGACCAGACAACCTGGAGGTAATATAAACCTGACGACCAGACAACCAGGAGGTAATTTTAACCTGATGACCAGACTACCAGGAGGTAATGTTAACCTGACGACCAGACTACCAGGAG
The DNA here is from genome assembly GCF_045679555.1 of Salvelinus alpinus. Lineage (NCBI taxonomy): Eukaryota > Metazoa > Chordata > Actinopteri > Salmoniformes > Salmonidae > Salvelinus > Salvelinus alpinus. The sequence goes on along the minus strand of NC_092088.1, from coordinate 87,988,781 downwards.
GTAATATATACCTGACGACTAGACTACCAGAAGGTAATGTTAACCTGATGACCAGACTACCTGGAGGTAATGTTAACCTGACGACCAGACTACCAGGAGGTAATGTTAACCTGATGACCAGACAACCAGGAGGTAATATAAACCTGACGACCAGACTACCAGGAGGTAATATAAACCTGACGACCAGACTACCAGGAGGTAATATAAACCTGATGACCAGACTACCAGGAGGTAATATAGACCTGATGACCAGACTACCTGGAGGTAATGTTAACCTGATGACCAGACTACCAGGAGGTAATATAAACCTGATGACCAGACTACCAGGAGGTAATATAAACCTGATGACCAGACAACCAGGAGGTAATATAAACCTGATGACCAGACTACCAGGAGGTAATATAAACCTGACGACCAGACTACCAGGAGGTAATATAAACCTGATGACCAGACTACCTAGAGGTAATGTAAACCTGATGACCAGACTACCAGGAGGTAATGTTAACCTGATGACCAGACTACCTGGAGGTAATGTAAACCTGATGACCAGACTACCAGGAGGTAATGTAAACCTGATGACCAGACTACCTGGTGGTAATATAAACCTGACGACCAGACTACCAGGAGGTAATATAAACCTGACGACCAGACTACCAGGAGGTAATATAAACCTGATGACCAGACTACCAGGAGGTAATGTAAACCTGATGACCAGACTACCAGGAGGTAATATAAACCTGATGACCAGACTACCAGGAGGTAATATAAACCTGATGACCAGACTACCAGGAGGTAATGTAAACCTGATGACCAGACTACCAGGAGGTAATATAAACCTGACGACCAGACTACCAGGAGGTAATATAAACCTGACGACCAGACTACCAGGAGGTAATATAAACCTGATGACCAGACTACCAGGAGGTAATATAAACCTGATGACCAGACTACCAGGAGGTAATGTAAACCTGATGACCAGACTACCAGGAGGTAATATAAACCTGACGACCAGACTACCAGGAGGTAATATAAACCTGACGACCAGACTACCAGGAGGTAATATAAACCTGATGACCAGACTACCAGGAGGTAATATAAACCTGATGACCAGACTACCAGGAGGTAATGTAAACCTGATGACCAGACTACCAGGAGGTAATATAAACCTGACGACCAGACTACCAGGAGGTAATATAAACCTGATGACCAGACTACCAGGAGGTAATATAAACCTGACGACCAGACTACCAGGAGGTAATGTTAACCTTATGACCAGACAACCAGGAGGTAATATAAACCTGATGACCAGACAACCAGGAGGTAATATAAACCTGACGACCAGACTACCAGAAGGTAATGTTAACCTGACGACCAGACTACCTAGAGGTAATATAAACCTGATGACCAGACTACCAGGAGGTAATGTAAACCTGATGACCAGACTACCTGGAGGTAATGTTAACCTGATGACCAGACTACCTGGAGGTAATGTTAACCTGACGACCAGACTACCAGGAGGTAATGTAAACCTGATGACCAGACTACCTGGAGGTAATGTTAACCTGATGACCAGACTACCTGGAGGTAATGTTAACCTGACGACCAGACTACCAGGAGGTAATGTTAACCTGACGACCAGACTACCAGGAGGTAATATAAACCTGACGACCAGACTACCAGGAGGTAATGTTAACCTGATGACCAGACTACCAGGAGGTAATATAAACCTGATGACCAGACAACCAGGAGGTAATATAAACCTGATGACCAGACAACCAGGAGGTAATATAAACCTGACGACCAGACTACCAGGAGGTAATGTTAACCTGATGACCAGACAACCTGGAGGTAATATAAACCTGACGACCAGACAACCAGGAGGTAATGTTAACCTGATGACCAGACTACCAGGAGGTAATGTTAACCTGACGACCAGACTACCAGGAGGTAATATATACCTGACGACTAGACTACCAGAAGGTAATGTTAACCTGACGACCAGACTACCAGGAGGTAATGTTAACCTGATGACCAGACAACCAGGAGGTAATATAAACCTGACGACCAGACTACCAGGAGGTAATATAAACCTGACGACCAGACTACCAGGAGGTAATATAAACCTGATGACCAGACTACCAGGAGGTAATGTAAACCTGATGACCAGACTACCAGGAGGTAATATAAACCTGATGACCAGACAACCAGGAGGTAATGTAAACCTGATGACCAGACTACCAGGAGGTAATATAAACCTGACGACCAGACAACCAGGAGGTAATATAAACCTGATGACCAGACAACCTGGAGGTAATATAAACCTGATGACCAGACTACCTGGAGGTAATGTAAACCTGATGACCAGACTACCAGGAGGTAATATAAACCTGATGACCAGACTACCAGGAGGTAATATAAACCTGATGACCAGACTACCAGGAGGTAATGTAAACCTGATGACCAGACTACCAGGAGGTAATGTAAACCTGATGACCAGACTACCTGGAGGTAATATAAACCTGATGACCAGACTACCAGGAGGTAATATAAACCTGATGACCAGACTACCAGGAGGTAATGTTAACCTGATGACCAGACTACCAGGAGGTAATATAAACCTGATGACCAGACTACCAGGAGGTAATATAAACCTGATGACCAGACTACCAGGAGGTAATATAAACCTGATGACCAGACAACCAGGAGGTAATGTAAACCTGATGACCAGACTACCAGGAGGTAATGTAAACCTGACGACCAGACTACCAGGAGGTAATATAAACCTGATGACCAGACTACCAGGAGGTAATGTAAACCTGATGACCAGACTACCAGGAGGTAATATAAACCTGATGACCAGACTACCTAGAGGTAATGTAAACCTGCCGACCAGACTACCAGGAGGTAATATAAACCTGATGACCAGACAACCAGGAGGTAATGTAAACCTGATGACCAGACTACCAGGAGGTAATGTAAACCTGATGACCAGACTACCAGGAGGTAATATAAACCTGATGACCAGACTACCAGGAGGTAATGTTAACCTGATGACCAGACTACCAGGAGGTAATATAAACCTGATGACCAGACTACCAGGAGGTAATATAGACCTGATGACCAGACTACCTGGAGGTAATGTTAACCTGATGACCAGACTACCAGGAGGTAATATAAACCTGATGACCAGACTACCAGGAGGTAATATAAACCTGATGACCAGACAACCAGGAGGTAATATAAACCTGATGACCAGACTACCAGGAGGTAATATAAACCTGACGACCAGACTACCAGGAGGTAATATAAACCTGATGACCAGACTACCTAGAGGTAATGTAAACCTGATGACCAGACTACCAGGAGGTAATGTTAACCTGATGACCAGACTACCTGGAGGTAATGTAAACCTGATGACCAGACTACCAGGAGGTAATGTAAACCTGATGACCAGACTACCTGGTGGTAATATAAACCTGACGACCAGACTACCAGGAGGTAATATAAACCTGACGACCAGACTACCAGGAGGTAATATAAACCTGATGACCAGACTACCAGGAGGTAATATAAACCTGATGACCAGACAACCAGGAGGTAATATAAACCTGATGACCAGACTACCAGGAGGTAATATAAACCTGATGACCAGACAACCAGGAGGTAATATAAACCTGACGACCAGACTACCAGGAGGTAATATAAACCTGACGACCAGACTACCAGGAGGTAATATAAACCTGACGACCAGACTACCAGGAGGTAATATACACCTGATGACCAGACAACCAGGAGGTAATATAAACCTGACGACCAGACTACCAGGAGGTAATATACACCTGATGACCAGACAACCTGGAGGTAATATAAACCTGATGACCAGACTACCAGGAAGTAATGTAAACCTGATGACCAGACTACCTGGAGGTAATATAAACCTGATGACCAGACTACCAGGAGCTAATGTAAACCTGATGACCAGACTACCAGGAGGTAATATAAACCTGATGACCAGACTACCAGGAGGTAATATAAACCTGACGACCAGACTACCTGGAGGTAATATAAACCTGATGACCAGACTACCAGGAGGTAATATAAACCTGACGACCAGACTACCTGGAGGTAATATAAACCTGATGACCAGACTACCAGGAGGTAATATACACCTGATGACCAGACTACCAGGAGGTATTATAAACCTGACGACCAGACTACCTGGAGGTAATATAAACCTGACGACCAGACTACCAGAAGGTAATATAAACCTGATGACCAGACTACCAGGAGGTAATATAAACCTGATGACCAGACTACCTAGAGGTAATGTAAACCTGATGACCAGACTACCAGGAGGTAATATAAACCTGACGACCAGACAACCAGGAAGTAATATAAACCTGATGACCAGACTACCTAGAGGTAATATAAACCTGATGACCAGACTACCAGGAGGTAATATACACCTGATGACCAGACTACCAGGAGGTAATATAAACCTGATGACCAGACTACCAGGAGGTAATATAAACCTGACGACCAGACTACCTAGAGGTAATATAAACCTGATGACCAGACTACCAGGAGGTAATATACACCTGATGACCAGACTACCAGGAGGTAATATAAACCTGACGACCAGACAACCAGGAGGTAATATAAACCTGACGACCAGACTACCAGGAGGTAATATAAACCTGATGACCAGACAACCAGGAGGTAATATAAACCTGATGACCAGACTACCAGGAGGTAATATAAACCTGATGACCAGACTACCAGGAGGTAATATTACACCTGATGACCAGACTACCAGGAGGTAATATAAACCTGACGACCAGACAACCAGGAGGTAATATAAACCTGACGACCAGACTACCAGGAGGTAATATAAACCTGATGACCAGACAACCAGGAGGTAATGTAAACCTGATGACCAGACTACCTGGAGGTAATATAAACCTGATGACCAGACAACCAGGAGGTAATGTAAACCTGATGACCAGACTACCAGGAGGTAATATAAACCTGACGACCAGACAACCAGGAGGTAATATAAACCTGATGACCAGACAACCTGGAGGTAATATAAACCTGATGACCAGACTACCTGGAGGTAATGTAAACCTGATGACCAGACTACCAGAAGGTAATATAAACCTGATGACCAGACTACCAGGAGGTAATATAAACCTGATGACCAGACTACCTAGGAGGTAATGTAAACCTGATGACCAGACTACCAGGAGGTAATATAAACCTGACGACCAGACAACCAGGAAGTAATATAAACCTGATGACCAGACTACCTAGGAGGTAATATAAACCTGATGACCAGACTACCAGGAGGTAATGTTACACCTGATGACCAGACTACCAGGAGGTAATATAAACCTGATGACCAGACTACCAGGAGGTAATATAAACCTGACGACCAGACTACCTAGGAGGTAATATAAACCTGATGACCAGACTACCAGGAGGTAATGTACACCTGATGACCAGACTACCAGGAGGTAATGTAAACCTGACGACCAGACAACCAGGAGGTAATATAAACCTGATGACCAGACTACCAGGAGGTAATGTAAACCTGATGACCAGACAACCAGGAGGTAATATAAACCTGACGACCAGACTACCTGGAGGTAATGTAAACCTGCCGACCAGACTACCAGGAGGTAATATAAACCTGATGACCAGACAACCAGGAGGTAATGTAAACCTGATGACCAGACTACCAGGAGGTAATGTAAACCTGATGACCAGACTACCAGGAGGTAATATAAACCTGATGACCAGACTACCAGGAGGTAATGTTAACCTGATGACCAGACTACCAGGAGGTAATATAAACCTGATGACCAGACTACCAGGAGGTAATATAGACCTGATGACCAGACTACCTGGAGGTAATGTTAACCTGATGACCAGACTACCAGGAGGTAATATAAACCTGATGACCAGACTACCAGGAGGTAATATAAACCTGACGACCAGACTACCAGGAGGTAATATAAACCTGATGACCAGACTACCAGGAGGTAATATAAACCTGACGACCAGACTACCAGAAGGTAATATAAACCTGATGACCAGACTACCTAGGAGGTAATGTAAACCTGATGACCAGACTACCAGGAGGTAATGTTAACCTGATGACCAGACTACCTGGAGGTAATGTAAACCTGATGACCAGACCACCAGGAGGTAATGTAAACCTGATGACCAGACTACCTGGAGGTAATGTAAACTTGATGATCAGACTACTAGGAGGTAATATTAGCCTGATGACCAGACTACCAGGAGGTAATGTAAACCTGATGACCAGACTACCAGGAGGTAATATAAACCTGATGACCAGACAACCAGGAGGTAATATAAACCTGATGACCAGACTACCAGGAGGTAATATAAACCTGATGACCAGACAACCAGGAGGTAATATAAACCTGACGACCAGACTACCAGGAGGTAATATAAACCTGACGACCAGACTACCAGGAGGTAATATAAACCTGACGACCAGACTACCAGGAGGTAATATACACCTGATGACCAGACAACCAGGAGGTAATATAAACCTGACGACCAGACTACCAGGAGGTAATATACACCTGATGACCAGACAACCTGGAGGTAATATAAACCTGATGACCAGACTACCAGGAAGTAATGTAAACCTGATGACCAGACTACCTGGAGGTAATATAAACCTGATGACCAGACTACCAGGAGCTAATGTAAACCTGATGACCAGACTACCAGGAGGTAATATAAACCTGATGA